>NW_015506610.1:214366-234320 GCF_001515645.1 Sinocyclocheilus grahami
TTGCTATTTTCGGCCGAATAATTTCGGTTCTGAACATTCGGTGCATCCCTACTTTTAACATTATAAATCCTGAATATTAAATATTTAACTAAATTAAATTCAAGTAAATGAGTTCTGAACGGTTGTTAGTGGGTTGCTAAGATGTAACGAAAGAGTTATGAGCAGTTTTGTGTTGCAATGGAGTTCTGAATGGTTCTTAGTGTGTTTCTAGAGAGTTATTAAATCATCCTTAAAAAACTGCATAGCAACACATTAACAACCAATCAGAACTCCTTAGCAGCTACATAACTACCAAACACCTTCAGCAACTACCTAGCAACACACTAACAACCGATCGGAACTCCATAGCAACTCCCTATCAACCAATCACCTTCAGCACCTGCATAGCAACACACTAAAAACCATTCAGAACTCCTGGGCAACTGAATAGCAACACATTAACTGTTCAGAATTATTAAGCAGCTGCATTGTAATGCTCTGGCAACCATCCACAGTTACTTCAGTCTAGTTTTTTTCTCTCTCTCTCTCTCTCTCTATTGTCTTTACAGTGCGTGGCTGTCATTCTAACAACATCCCATAATGATCTACTATCAGCGACGTGACCAGGAGTTTGCATGCGTTCTTCTGAAAGAAGCGTTCTTGCTCTTTGATTACACTGGAGAATATCGGTCATGGACTCGTCGTCTGTTGTTTGGCAATCAGCTCATGTTCTTGCCCAATATGAGTTCAGTCTGTGCAGCTGCTCCGCTTCATAAAGCACCTATTGTCTGTTTGTTTTAGTCATGATGTTCAGAACTAACCTATGATCATCATGCTATACTAATAACCGCTGACTAACTGATCCACATTACAGCTTATTCTGACCCAGTTACTTGCATTTGGTTTTACGTGCAATTTGTCTAGTTTAGTTGTTTTTAAATGACTTGAACTCTGAATATCCCTCACAAATTTGATGCCACAGATAATTTTTTTCTTTAACTTTTGAAATGTTTTTCCTTCAACATTAAAAAAAAATGGAAGTGTAAAAAAGTTTGTTTACAGTAAAAAAAAAAAAATTACTTTACTCATTTTTTAACATTTTATGTAAAATTAATATTTTACCAAATATTTTGGAATTGCTATAAAAATCAAAGCTGCATGTCGAACTAATTTATGTTCCGAATTTGAAGTTGACATTACAAAAATTGAGGTTCCTGTGAGATTTTGTTTAGGCGCCATACCAAAAATAAGCAGATTTTTTAAATGTATTTTCCTCTCACATATTTATACATTTCTTTCACAATATTACTTCCATCACAAAATAACCACCAAATATGGATCCTTAAGACTTCAGGCCTTTCCAACGATATGTGTTTGGTCAAAATTACAAAAAGTTTAGATTTATTTTTTCATATGACACTAGGGGGAGGAGCCTGCTAAAAGGATTTAAAGCACCATGTGGTAATGCAATGTCTGATTTCAAAATGGTTTTCACAGGATGAATTTTGAGTGTTAAAGCTTTCAAATGATACATAAGATGATAGCGAGACGCTGACATTTAACAGGTTAAGGGGTTAGTTCACTCAAAAATGAAAATTCTCTCATTAATTACTTACCGTAGCTTTGTAAAATTACGGTTGAACCACTGATGTCACATGAACTATTTTATCGATGTGTTTACTATTAGGGCTGCACAATAAATCGCATGCAATTGTCATGCGCATCTCGTCAGTAAAGCCAGTTCTGTGATTAGTAGTAAATCTCCATCACGTGCGTTCAGATGGAGCGGCATTTACTACACAGAGTCGTAGTTCACTGACAAGTTACGCAATATTGTGTTCATAATCGCAGATGAATCGCCTGCGATAAGGAACGCGATATTGCGTAGCTTGTCAGTTTCTGGGCCTGGGAACATTTCAGTTGCATTGCTGTCTATGTAGGGTCAGAAAGCTCTGATTTCATCAAAAATATCTTAATTTGTGTTCCGAAGATGAACGAAGGTCTTACGGGCTTGGAAACGACACGAGGTTGAGTAATTAATGACAGAATTTTCATTTTTGGATGAACTAACCCTTTAATGTCCTTATTTAATTTTAATAGCCAACCAGTTGGATTAAAGCTGTTTATTTCAGTCATTTTTAGTGTGCATCAAACTAGCCAGGTTTGCCACATTTGGCAGGCCTGTAGTTGTTACAAGCATTTGTAAGTAATCTCATGTCACTGTGGAGTTGAATCCATGTGTTTTCTGTTCATGGAGTTGAAGAAAACACCCAAGGTCTTACGGGCTTGGAAACGACACGAGGTTGAGTAATTAATGACAGAATTTTCATTTTTGGATGAACTAACCCTTTAGTGTCCTTATTTAATTTTAATAGCCAACCAGTTGGATTAGAGCTGTTTATTTCAGTCATTTTTAGTGTGCATCAAACTAGCCAGGTTT
Organism: Sinocyclocheilus grahami; assembly: GCF_001515645.1. NCBI lineage: Eukaryota > Metazoa > Chordata > Actinopteri > Cypriniformes > Cyprinidae > Sinocyclocheilus > Sinocyclocheilus grahami. Next base: position 216,786 of record NW_015506610.1, read on the forward strand.
GCCACATTTGGCAGGCCTGTAGTTGTTACAAGCATTTGTAAGTAATCTCATGTCACTGTGGAGTTGAATCCATGTGTTTTCTGTTCATGGAGTTGAAGAAAACACCCAGGGACCATCTCAACCTGGCTCTCGAATGCTTTTCCACAGACACTAACGGCACTAACGCATTATTTCCCCATCAAAGAGTGCTTTGTTTGAGCAGATAAACAGACGTTTATGCCTCCTTGGACTCGCCGCTGACGCCTTCTCTGGAGCGCGGCTAATTTTCGTTAAGTTCATCATTAACGCTTATGTAACACTGTCTGCGGCATGTCGTCATTGCTTATATCCAGTGCCTGTGTGAGATGAAGTGTCTGTCATGGCTAGTTAAGCGCTCGAATAGTAACTATTCCCCATCCTATGCTTTTGGCAGCACACCTCACACACCCGTTTACGTCACTACATGAGTGTGTGCGTCTTATTCAAGCTATTCATCATTTTACACGTATTCTCTCCAGCATGTTCCTGAAGCAGCAGGCACATGGATAGGCAACTTCCCAAATCATATGTCTTGTTGAAAAGAGGTGTGCTCTTACTTTAAGTGATCAGATGCACCATTTTGATCTGCTGGGCCATAAAACAGATGAAAAAATCCCACAGATGCACATTAAAGAAGGGACCCGAGCCAAATCTAGATATCAGGGAATTGGACTAGTGAGCAACACTCTAGCAACCTCCTAGCAACACACTCAAAACACCACAGCAACCACAAAACAATCCTTGGATAATATTGCCTCATGGCAGTACGTTTTGCACTCATATTATCTATAGAAAATGTACAAATGTAGTTGGCATTTTGCCTTTTTAGCAAACCGATGATTTACAAGATGTAAATTTGCTACTGGCTCACACTGTTTTGGAAATATTTCAAGAGTTAAAGAGAGATTCCACCAAAAATGAACATTCTGCTATGTTTTATTCACCCTTATTTTGTTCAAAACCTGTATGTCTTCTGCAGAACATTGATATTTTGCTAAATGTTTTGTCTATACACAGAGGCGGACTTACCCATAAGGCAAAGGTAGGTGACCGCGTTGGGCCCCCAAAAGCCAAGGGCCCCCTAAAATGCATTTCATATACAAGACACGCATTAAGCGCTGACATGAGAATGCATGGTTGCTTTTTACAGTGTTTATCACCACGACAACCGTCTGCGTGTCCGAGTTGAACACACTTTTTGTGTATCCTGCTTGTAGCAAATGAAAACATCATGTATCTGAAGCTGTAATTAAATATTGCGCATTTAAATATTTTAAATGCTGCTTACTCATTATGAGAAGGACCCAAGTAGAGGACGCATACGCAGTTACTTGTTTGGTTGATATAATCCTTAGTTGTGTAATGTATAATTTCCATTTCATAATTTTTTTTCATTTTCATTTAAATTTGTAGTTAAAATAACTAAAATAAGTGTATTTTAAAGTTTAGAACTAGACAGTCTTTGGCACACAGGCTTACGCTGGTAACTCATCAGTGGACTTTCCTCCTCAATATAGGCTATAGTTTTCTCATTCTCACTAATTCAAGTTTCTATATGAATGAATCTCTGAAGGGTCTTCAGAAAAGTTTAGGTGACATTTTCATTTTATCTGATAAAGTAGCGTTTATGAGCAGCGCTGCTTTGTTTACAGTCGTTACCGGGGACACCGCTGTATTTCTGATGTTCCAAAAGCGCCTCCTGCTGGCAGAGAATGAAAGTGCATTTTCAATAATCCCGTCTGCAGTGTTTGTTCAGACCAATGTGAAAATCCACCCACATAACCCCGTTTTAAATTAATATCATAATTTATGCTTCCGACTCATCTCTTTTCTTTAAAAAATGGTCTAAAGGCTCAATTGTGAGGTTTATCATTTTATAATTTCTTTTGTTTTCGTGAAAACTGTAAATCAATTGCTATTTCGTGGTCTACAGCATGAAAGAAAGCAATTATAACATGTACATGAAAATTTTTTTAAAAACACTGGACACAACTGTGGTGCACCATTGTGCAGCAGCAAGCATCGCAACAAAAAGGAACCTCAAGGTTGATCTAGGTAAATATGTGCAAATATATAGGGCCTGATGCCTATATTTTGCCTGGGGCCCCCAAATCACTAAATCCGCCCCTGTCTTTACATTGAAAGTCAATGGGGTCCAATGTTGCTTGGACCTTAGCGTTCTTCAAAATGTCTTCTTTTGTGTTAGCAGGAGACCACATAATTAGTCAGTTTATAACATAATGTTCATTTTTGAGTGGACTCACTTTAAAACATAGCAGCAGCTCTGTATTTGGCCACTAGGGGTCATCAGTTAGATGACGGACAGGTAAAACTTGAATGAGGAATACCACTGAAGAGGAGAGAGACCTCAGGACTGAAAAATGATGTATATTAACCTTCTCTTATAAACGGACCTTAAAACCCAATCTGTTAACACTTTATTCCTGTTAAAAGACTTAAATGCACAAAAAAGTGCATGTAGGTTTATTCAAGCTGTTTGTTTCATTCCTATAAGATGTCAAAATAAAAAAAGCATAACAAATGGCTCTGCATTCATGATGCTTAGTGGAAAACCGTTAAAATGACTTGACAGTTTTCATTTAATTTGACTATGCCAGTGTCATCTGTGTTGTTTTTTTGTGTTTTTGCCATTTTATTCCCTTTTTTAGAAGCTAAACTGCTGCGGGTTTGGTCTGCAGCATCATATCGCAAGGAAACGTCTGGATCGCTGTCCTATTCCGATAGAAACTGCTTTTTCAACTTTTTTGTCTTAAAGGTCTCCGTGGTGTGATATAACCGTCCGTTTGTGTTCCCATCATCCGTTGGGATGTCATAAAGCTGAACTTGCTCTAGGGCAGGATCTCTGTTCTTTCAGAAGTGGCATATTTTTAGCAGGATGGCCCAAACCGAACGAGCTGCCCCCAAATATTTTCCAACATCTGTCGACCATCGGCGTGTCTGCATTCCTCGGCTGGATTTCCTTCACCTGGATCAAACCTCTCTGGAGATATATCATTCCAGCTGAAGGAGGAGTCAGAGACAGGGAAGATGGACAGATGCCCTACAGATCTGTTCTTAATAATGCGTGATTGGGGAGCTAAAGGTCTCCGATCGAAGATAAGATCGATATTCATTAAACCCATGTGCAGGGTCTTGCATGTGCTACAAGTAAATTAATCGTTGAATGAATGAATGATGCATTTATATAGCGCTTTATTGTGTATTTTTGTACACCCAAAGTGCTTTACAATCATGTAGGGGGGTCTGGTGAGAAGTTGTCTAACAAATTAAACCATTACGCCCCATAAAGACCTCCCCGTCTCCCCTGTGATTCCTGATGTTTTAGTTCTGTGCCTTATGCTCTGAAAACTCCTGTAAACACCGACTGGAGCTCAGTTTGGAAAAGCACTCAAGATTCCGGGCACAGCTCCATGCTCTCCGCTATTGCTGGGTCTCTTAATTGTTTTCTTGAAGGAACTAAATGAACGAGCAGCTCAGGTTTTATTGTAGGAAGCAAGTGAAGGCTTACGGTTCCCCAATAGCATTCCATTCAACAGAGAGAAGCGAGAGAAACTTCCAGAACTGCTGTAATATAACCAGCCCTTAATTCTAAACGTTGAAAGATTGTGTCTCATGAATGACCTGTGCTTTTGGCACTGTTGTCAACATTCAAGAACGCAACACAAGGTGATTAGTTCATAAATAAATCTTTTATTTGTAACATATAAAATTAGATCATAGATAATTTTTACACTTTATTCCAGTATGGCATTGTTCAAATAAAAGCTACATTTGCGATAAATAATATTAATAACAATAATAAAACATTCATTCAACCTTTAAAGTCTGTTGTTAATCATGTCGTGGAGTTGGATTTCTCTAGCTGCCAAACAATGAGGATGCGTTCACCCGCATTAGGGGGAGTATTACATGGACAAACTCAACCTTGACCAGGTTCATAGTCTACCAGTTGTATGTTTTGCATGTGCATATCTACAATTGGGAATATACACACACACATACAAGTCTACAGTTTGGGTCATGTTTTGTATTTAGACATCAAGATATACATCAGGAATTGTAATATTAACAACTGCATCTTTACAGGTTGCTCCATAACGAAGCTATAAAACGTAGCACTCCATTGTGGAGCGAGCCTTTTCGAAACGCTGACGCGGCCTCAGCAAACAGTGCACTTCAAAGTCCCCATAATGTAAGTCCGTAATTCCGTGGGAATCTAGTTACAACAGGAGATGGTAGTTGATTAGCCGGCAGACGGGCCCCCCGATTGAGCAACTGGGCTGCCATTGGTCGTCGCTCGTGACGCGCTCCCGGTCACGCAAGGGTTGAGGTGGGATTCCCTGGCCGGCGCTCAGTCTCTGAACTTGTGGATGTCGTTGAAGAGTCTGTAGAAGGGGTAGGTGGCGTCATTGCCATTGGCGCAGTTGTAGGTGCACTTGCAGGATTCGATCATCATGACGTTCTTGTTGAAGGTCTCGCCGTCCTCACAGCGGAACTTGACGCGGATGGTGCGGGTCTGCTGTGGGCTGCAGCAGCGGCTGTCCACGCAGGAGCCGCAGTACCTGGGGCGGTACTTCTTCAGACTGGAGCATCCGGCGTAGGTGAACTTCACCGGCTGCATGGTCTTCTTGGTCCGGTTGCATTTCTTTCCCTTCTGTTGAGAGTACACAAGATAAGTTAGATGCATGCAAATAACATGAGGCAATGCGTTTGTTTTGGCAGGGATGTTGCATACCTTGAGGCTGGTGTATGGCGATTGGCTGCATGGACGGACTTCGCAGATCCTGGTCTCTTTAACCAACTTGCATTCGCCGTTGTCGTTGGTTATCCTGGTGGAGATTCCAGTGCCACAGGTCTTGGAGCATTGGGACCAGGGTGTGGTCTGCACAATGCACTTCTCAAACTGGCGGGATTCCGGCTGGGATCGGAATGCTGTGAACAAACAAAGCGCTATTTAAAACGCTGCTTGTATACAAATCACACATGCATGCTAAGCCAAAGCATGTTTGATCTTACCAGGCAAGGATTTGAGTCCGGCCTTCACGATGGAGATGAGCTCGTTCGTTTTGGTGAGGTCGCTCTCGGTGTCGTCGACCGTCGGATCGTTGCCAAACAGCTTGTCGATGGATTCCTTAGTCTTCCCGTTATAGCAGACCCATTCCTCGCAGCACTGGCCTGGCACTTTGACCAGCCTGGGGTTGGCGCAGCCCAACGTGGGTAGGGAGAGCTCTTGCGGGCAAAGCGGAATGCAGCCCACTGCCCCGTCGATGCAAGTGCACTGGTGCTTGCAGTTGGGCTGGAAGCTTTCTCCATTCTGGTAGATCCTGCTGTTGTACTCGCATGGTCTGCCCTCGGATTTGGCTGTTAGTGAAAACGAAAGGTGTATTTTAATCTAACTGTCCACAGAGCTTTGATCATTCCAATGCAAAAGTCCAAACATCCAACTTATTTTTATTTTTTCCTTCCACAAAGCCTTCCCCCTTCCAATCCACACATGCTTTCCATTCGGTGTCTTTTACAAAGTAATGAGAAACATACCTCGGCAGATGCCTCTGGTGGCCCCATGGATGGCCCCGAAGTTGCACTCCAGCCCTTTGGTGTGGTCGCACGGCTCTGTCTTTCTGCAGTCTTCGTTCAGCTGTCTGGCACACACTTTGCAGCAGCCGCAGCCGTCTGAGACCAGACTGACTCCAGGCGTGCATTTGGGAAGCTCTGGCGGGCATGAGCATGTCGCTGGGCAGCTGGAGAAGACCTGAGCAGAAAAACCAGGAAACTTTAATGACTTTCAAGCCACTTTACAACAAAGATCAAACTAAATGTAGAAGTTTAAGAAAAAGCCAGTGAAAGTAAGACTCTAATGTAAATAACTGAGGGATCTAGCACCTCAGTGTCTATTGTTCTAACTGGAGGACACGTTTGTGCATTCAAAAACTAATCCTCCACTGTAAACGCCCCCTAAATGATCAATAATTCCATGAATATACTGTGGGTTGTTTCTTCGAGTAAGTTCTCTATTCCAAGTCATCACACACAACTTCTATAATAAGCACATGAGTAATAAAAGTAACTTACCACATTAAAGTGTGCAATAAGGATGACGATAACAGCCCAAGCAAACATCTTCGCTTCTCTGTGTACTGTAGATTGTTGAGTCAAACGAACAATTCCTGGGTTTAAGTCCTCGTTTGCGCGTCGCGTTCTCGCTTTGTTTTGGTGCGTCTGAAGGCGCAGCGCTCTGAGAGTGAAGACGCGCTCAGCTCCTCTTTTATACTGTAGCGGAGCCCTGACGTCACCATCACTGAACTGTCCCGAAGCTATGCGAGGAATGCTTCTCCATCCGAGCTAAGCACCACCCTGTCTAACTTTCTTTTTTCTGTCTTAAATGAATTTCCCCCTCTCACTGAACACATTTTTTTACTGTTTCCCCCCTCTATATTTCTCTCTCTCTCCCTCTGCTCTCTTTACGCGTACAATTCAATACTTTAATTCTTGAAACCATAGCTTTTATTTATCTAGGCTATAGGTATAAAACGTTCTAATAGCATATCCCAACGTGTAAAGGAGCTTGTACTTTGTTTTGCATTTTGGAGTCAGATAGATGCAGCTGTATAGGTTTATTTATGTTATTATGTTTTAACATAATTAACGCCTTTGCTAAACCATTATACATGCTAAAGATGCTTTAAATAAAACACTAAACGTTTATTTGATATGTGTACCTTGTAAGTCTGTGATAAAGTGATGCATAATGACATTATTTCATATCGATGTACGATCCGAACGTGAAATTATACACTCTAAAAAATGCTGGGTTGTTTTAACCCAACTTTGGGTCAAATATGGACTAACCCTGCAGTTGGGTTAAATTTTTCAATTACATTTTTAACCCAAAAGTTGGGTTAGTCCATATTTGACCCAAAGTTGGGTTAAAACAACCCAGCATTTTTTAGAGTGTAGTCGCGTTCTCACAATAAAGTAACTTAAAGTGTGTTGGAATCATATGCCTGTTTTGGCGAATTATTTCACCGACATAATGATTACTAACTACTTTGTTTTGGGTAAAGTCATGTCAAAAGATTAGCGTTATTACTCGCCATTGAAACATGTCGTGGTGGTCCCCAGGGGTCTATTAATGGCATTATGCGAGTTCATTCCGAGCGCGTCAACCATAAATTATTCCACAGGATGCTATGCGCTTTGGAGAATTTTATCCATTTTCAAACACTCAAACTTGGAGTTAGAACTGTCTGAAAACGCTTTATGCCATCAATGCTGAAATGCAGTATTCTGTGCGCGTTTAGAGACGCTCTAAACTTTACGACTTCTATTTTTGGCTCTTGACTCAACAGCTCGAAGCGATTCCAGATGTGGAGCCTGATTCCAGACGTAACAATATGACCATATTTGGTCTGGGCAGTAGCCTGCATTATTAACATTTCTGCTGGAGTTATCCAACCACAAAGCATTCCTGACAGTTTAAAGGATCCCTAAATATGCTCTCCATCCCTAAAAATTCCTCCAGCTAATTTAATATTCATGCAGTCTGTCCATCACATAGTGAAAGAAAAAGTGCAACAGGCATCCAGTTTTCCATACGAGATGTTTAAAAAAATAAAAAAGTGGACTGTTTTTGTCTGAGATCCCAAATAAGTGGCATTCCACCGAAATCCAGAGATTAGAAGTCATTGGATACACACACAAACCAAACTGACTGTGAGAGTAAGGGAATGTACAATATTGTCCTGACAGCACTGAGTAGTTCTTTCCACAGACTCGCAGAGAGCAGGAGCGTCTGGACACTGAGATGTCCTGATGAAGAACGTTTGCCACCTGGATTGAGGACTTTTGGAGATGTGTCATAGCTCAGGTTTGTTCGACCTTTACATCTTTATGGACCGTTTGTCTGTAGCTAGCCTGGTTTGCATGTGTGCAATCAAACAAATCAGGACGTCACTGGTTGTTTTCTTCTGATCAGTCAAGTAACTGGTGTATGAAGATGTTTCTGTTCATTGAGATCTTGAGTAACCCTGTGGTTAATCTGGTTTCAGTTCATTTTTCCCATATTGCGACACTAGATGGTGATGTGCTGTACTGTGTCATTGTAGTAAAGATGATCTGTAGTCTTTACCATGACTTGATGATGTGATTTTACTATAGTAAACATCAATAGCCAATAAATAATTGCATTTATTCATACTAATATTTGTATTAAGTCATTTTGAATTAGTAGTGCTGGAAAATCCAGTTTTAGAACTGCATAGGACTTGTGTTTTGTTAGCTGGGTCGTTGGCTTGTAGACCATCTCGGACCATCTAAGCTGGTTTGTATTGAAATGATGTTGTGTTTTGCTCGGCAGAAACCAGCTAGCATGTTCCAGACGCTGCTAGCAGTTTAAGACGTATTGCCTAACAGCTGATGATGTGGTGTAAACCTGCCATATTTGTTTATGGACATGTATGTGTCTGAGCCAATCACCTGGGGTGTAGATGATGAAAACTGACATCATGATCATGCTGATTGGCTGATGGCACCACAAGAATGCAAGCGTTCCCAAACCCTTCACCAGTGACTATCCTGAGCTGTGACGCCAAATAATTCTGCTCTGCCAGAATACATGACTGTCATTAGTCAAAGATGCTTTTATAGCCAAATGGTTTTAAAAACCCAACTGCTTGTGCTTGGTTTACCAGTATCTAATCAGTTTTATTGCTATTTTTTAAATCATTTAAATACCTTTGTTTGGTTTGAAATGATATAATTTTTGTGCTGGAATGTTGTACTTGTAAATTATGCTTGTGCTGTTCTTAAAAAGATATGCCGCTTGCTTTTTATATTTTATTATAGCCAACCCAATGTCAGCAAACCTACATGACAAAAAATAATTGACAGACAGAGAATATTTCTGATTGGCTACTGAAAGGTGAGTTGCTTCCCTGATTTGTTTTAGTTTTGTAGTGTATTTGTTTCGGTGATATCCGTTAGGTAGTCGTGAGTTTTTATGTGTGGCATTCTTTTAGTGTTCAAATACTGCTTTTGCCAGTGCTAGGGAGTTCTGAGTGGTTACTAGGGCGTTGCTAGGGTGTTCTGGTGGTTGTTAGGACATTGCTAGGGTGTTCTGGGTGGTGGCTAGACTGTTGCTAGGGTGGACTGGGTGGTGGCTAGACTGTTGCTAGGGTGGACTGGGTGGTGGCTAGACTGTTGCTAGGGTGGACTGGGTAAACCACATGAGCCAACTCGATAAATATAATGACACGTGATAGAAGATTTGAAAAGACGGACCGTTTTTTAGTATATTTCAACATAAACACACATCGCTAGACAGGTAATGAACACATCTAATTATCATGTATAATTAATATTCGGCTGAAATGTTGTAAGAACATGTAATCATGTCACTGGAATTCGAGTGATTACTGTCCCAACGTGCAGTTAGTCAGGGAACTTACCAGTGACCAAATTCGTGTACACAATCTACTGATTTACGAGTTCGGGAGCTAGGGAGCTGATTGAGACGCACACCAGTGCAAGGCTAGGGAGTTCTGGGTGGTTGCTAGGGTGTCCTGGGTGGTTTCTAGACTGTTGCTAGGGTGGAATTGGTTGTTTCTAGGCTAGGGGTGTTCTGGTGGATACTGGGCAGTTGCTAGGGTGTTCTAGGTGGTTACTAGGTTGTTGCTAGGGTGGTTAGTAGGCCATTTCTAGGTGGTTGCTAACTGCTACGATGCTAGGGTGTTCTGGGTTGTTACTACGCCATTGCTAGTGTGTTCTGGTGGTTACTAGGCCATTACTAGGGTGTTCTGGGTGGTTACTAGGCCATTGCTAGGGTGTTCTAGGTGGTTACTAGGTGGTTGCTACAGGGTTCTGAATGGCTGTATTCCTCTATTATTTTCTCAATAGTAGTTTACATTCTGCTTTTCCCGGTGCGAGCGATCGAAGTCAGCTGAAGCGACTTTCCTGGAGAGAGTGAACATAGAAAATGAGCTCACGAAGCCTTGACATCTGTTCCTACACATGCCGTTCGGAAAGCGTTCTCCGTCTCTCCTGACTAGAGGGGCGCGGGTCTTTTAGGAAACAGTGCTGTCATTGTGTTCCAGTGGAGTCACCCCTCATTTTTCTATTCTGGAATTACAAATCCAGGAACCATTACAAGAGCGTTTTTCATTTGTGTCCACCATGTTGTAATGGCAAACATAATATTTTCCACTGGGCTTCACTTTCTTCCAGGGCTTTGGCAGCAGCTATTGATTACGAGCGCATGACTCCTCCGATGTCACCACCCCCCCCTTAAAGGAGAGTTGGGCCGTGTCCATATTGTTCTACATTATGTAAAGCTCTACAGACGAGCGGCAGCTCTGCTTGTGTTTATTTTACCATAGGATGTAGTGTGGAAGTTCTTGCGCGATTCATCCCATCCTGCCAGAGCGATATCAAAGAGATGTTATCCAGATATTCGGCCCTTGTTCGCTCCGTGGCTTTTCCTGTCATAGTTCACTGAGACTATGTGATGTCATTTCCTGTGAATGAACTGCTACTCAAATCATACAAATACCTCTGCACCCTTTCTCCCGGGACTGGAACTGTCATTTTTGATGGCAAAACTGCAAAAATAGGCCTGCCGTTCGTCAGTGATTTGATTGCTTGATTTAGGCTATTTAATTGATAGTTGGCTATACGGCAATTGTTTGCTAAGGGGTTCTGAAAGCCTTGAAAGCTATCTAATATGATGCTATGATGCACTGGGTGATTACTAGGTCATTGCTAGGGGGTTGCTAAGGGGTTCTGAAAGCCTTGAAAGCTATCTGATATGATGCTATGATGCACTGGGTGGTTACTAGGTCATTGCTAGGGGGTTGCTAAGGGGTTCTGAAAGCCTTGAAAGCTATCTGATATGATGCTATGATGCACTGGGTGGTTACTAGGTCATTGCTAGGGGGTTGCTAAGGGGTTCTGAAATCCTGAAACTATCTACTCTGATTCTAGGGTGTTCTGATTGGTTACTAGACCATTGCTAATGGATTCAGAAATGCTAAAACTATCTGCTATGGTGCTCTGATACACTGGGTGGTTACTAAGGTGTTCTGAAATGTTAAAATTATCTATTATTATGATGCTATGATGTTCAGGTTGCTTCCTAGATCATTGCCAGGTGGTTGCTAAGGGGTTCTGAAATGCTAAAACTATCTGCTATGATTCTCTGATGCACTGAGTGGTTACTAGGCCGTTGCTAGGTGGTTGCTAAGGAGTTCTGAATGGTTGTCAGGGTGTTGCTATGTGGTTGTCAGGGTGAAAGGCAGAAATCGTAAGTCTGGTTTTCAGTAAATCCTCTCCTGTCTTCAAGTAGGTGTAATTTATAATCTATCTACTATGATGCTATGTTCTTCTGTGTGGTTACTAGGCCATTGCTAGGTGGTTGCTAAGGGGTTCTGAAATGCTTAAACTACCTGCTATGATTCTCTGATGTACTGAGTGGTTACTTGGCCGTTGCTAGGTGGTTGCTAAGGGGTTCTGAAATGCTTAAACTACCTGCTATGATTCTCTGATGTACTGGGTGGTTACTAGGACATAGCTAGGTGGTTGCTAAAGGGTTTAGAAGTGCTAAAATGATCTACTCTGATGCTAGGGTGTTTTGGTTGCTTACTGGATCATTGCCAGGTGGTTGCTAAGGGGTTCTGAAATGCTAAAACTATCTGCTACTGGAGCGTTTGATTTGTGTGATAAGTACAAGAGGGAAGATGCCGAGATTCATTTCAGGATGAAGTCATGAAATCACACGCTCCAGTTGAACATCTCACTCCGTATGACCTAATAAAGCCACATAGAGCTGATAGTGAGATCATGTTGAAGAGCTGGTTGAATACACTTTTTATTGATCTTTTACAGTAGTAACTACAATAAATGTAGCTAGCAATGTTGTTTTTGTAACCTATAGATACCATATGCCATACAGTTTTAGCACTGTTCCAAAACCTAGTGAGCTGCCTACCTAGACAGCATAAGACCTATAAATCATTAGCAGTGTCTCAGAACAAGCCGATCACAAAAGATTTTAAAATAAATATGGTGGGTAACTCAATTAATTTGGAAGCAGGGTTTACAGATCACAATGCAAGCGGGAGAAGTCTCATGTTACGGCCGTCACGATCGCGGTTGACAACATCCCGGATCAACACTGTTCATGTATCACAGGGTACGATTTAATGAATGTACATTTAACCAGTTTAATATGGAGATGCACTCAAATGTAGACCTTCGTTTATGTGTTTTTGACCTACACTGTACAGTTCGCTATTTAGGTTTGTACGTTAGCATGGACTCATTAACTTTAACGTTAGCTGGTTTAAGCCAGAGATACCTTGCTGAAACACAAGACATTGATACCAGAATGATACACAGATACCAGAAAATGAACGTTTTCATCTTCATTGGGATTGGAGTTGAATGCTTACAGACAGGCATTTTGCTCTGTTTTGTGTGGGTTCAGGAAATGGAATAAAATAAATTCTATTGCCTATCCTCTCAGGATATCTGGAATCAGTGTTACAAGAACCCCAGGCACATCGTTTTGCCATTTTTTAGCATAAACTCCATCAAACCGATGCGAGCTTCGGATCTTCCAATGTTTCTCTATGGCGCAGAAACCTAAAGATGTCCGAGTTCCGCTCCCTGTGCAACTGATACTCAATTACCATTGGCTCATCTGCGTTTGAGGGGAGGGGCTCACCGATAGGTCAGTTGTCTGACTCGGTGTGTCACTGACAAAGTATTTTAAAAATATTTTGTGCACACAAAATGTTTATAAATGAGACCCCTGGTCTCCCTGGAAGAAGAGATTGTGAATCTCAATGAGATTCTCCTGACTAAACAAAGGATGAATAAAAAAGTAAATAAACAGCATAGACATCAGTAAAGTTACAATATTACACTGCTGTCACGTAATACACAGATCTAATATGAACATGCGATTTCTTTCATAGACATAACCGACTGTGTTTTTGTAACTTATGTGTGTTTTTAACACAAACTTGTGTGTATTTTACAGTTTAAGCACAATAAGACATGAAAGAGGACTTTAGAAGTTTAGTTCTGTGACAGCTGCTTTCTGTGCGCGTGCTTCAGATGTGTGCGCTCAGAAAACCGTATATCAGACGTTTAAACTAATATGGCTTTAAAACTTACAATTTTAGCATAATAGACATGATAATAAAAACCAAAAATGTTTTTAGCAGAGTATCTGAGGTATGAGCTGTAAAGGCACAGCCCTATTCTGGAAAAGGGGGCGGGGAACAGCAGCTCATTTGCATTTAAAGAGACATGTATGAAAACAGCGTTTCTGCTTCCACTCAAAATAGGCTTTTTCAAAATGATATAATAAATTATCTGTGGGGTATTTTGAGCTAGGTGGTTGCTAAGGGGTTCTGAAATGCTTAAACTACCTGCTATGATTCTCTGATGTACTGGGTGGTTACTAGGACATAGCTAGGTGGTTGCTAAAGGGTTTAGAAGTGCTAAAATGATCTACTCTGATGCTAGGGTGTTTTGGTTGCTTACTGGATCATTGCCAGGTGGTTGCTAAGGGGTTCTGAAATGCTAAAACTATCTGCTATGATTCTCTGATGCACTGAGTGGTTACTAGGCCGTTGCTAGGTGGTTGCTAAGGAGTTCTGAATGGTTGTCAGGGTGTTGCTATGTGGTTGTCAGGGTGAAAGGCAGAAATCGTAAGTCTGGTTTTCAGTAAATCCTCTCCTGTCTTCAAGTAGGTGTAATTTATTTACTTTAGTTAATAATAATGCTTAAGAATTAACGATAATGATCCTGATGAGTGGAATTTTCCCCTCATGCTGAAGTTTTACAGTCTACACAGCTGCTCCCGGATAAATATTTTAGCCATGACATGTGCTTCCTCCGACTGTACGGAGAAAGTGTTTATCCTGTGGGATCTGATCTGTTTACAGTCTGGGATTCTGGAGCGTTTGATTTGTGTGATAAGTACAAGAGGGAAGATGCCGAGATTCATTTCAGGATGAAGTCATGAAATCACTCTCTCCAGTTGAACATCTCACTCCGTATGACCTAATAAAGCCACATAGAGCTGATAGTGAGATCATGTTGAAGAGCTGGTTGAATACACTTTTTATTGATCTTTTACAGTAGTAACTACAATAAATGTAGCTAGCAATGTTGTTTTTGTAACCTATAGATACCATATGCCATACAGTTTTAGCACTGTTCCAAAACCTAGTGAGCTGCCTACCTAGACAGCATAAGACCTATAAATCATTAGCAGTGTCTCAGAACAAGCCGATCACAAAAGATTTTAAAATAAATATGGTGGGTAACTCAATTAATTTGGAAGCAGGGTTTACAGATCACAATGCAAGCGGGAGAAGTCTCATGTTACGGCCGTCACGATCGCGGTTGACAACATCCCGGATCAACACTGTTCATGTATCACAGGGTACGATTTAATGAATGTACATTTAACCAGTTTAATATGGAGATGCACTCAAATGTAGACCTTCGTTTATGTGTTTTTGACCTACACTGTACAGTTCGCTATTTAGGTTTGTACGTTAGCATGGACTCATTAACTTTAACGTTAGCTGGTTTAAGCCAGAGATACCTTGCTGAAGCACAAGACATTGATACCAGAATGATACACAGATACCAGAAAATGAACGTTTTCATCTTCATTGGGATTGGAGTTGAATGCTTACAGACAGGCATTTTGCTCTGTTTTGTGTGGGTTCAGGAAATGGAATAAAATAAATTCTATTGCCTATCCTCTCAGGATATCTGGAATCAGTGTTACAAGAACCCCAGGCACATCGTTTTGCCATTTTTTAGCATAAACTCCATCAAACCGATGCGAGCTTCGGATCTTCCAATGTTTCTCTATGGCGCAGAAACCTAAAGATGTCCGAGTTCCGCTCCCTGTGCAACTGATACTCAATTACCATTGGCTCATCTGCGTTTGAGGGGAGGGGCTCACCGATAGGTCAGTTGTCTGACTCGGTGTGTCACTGACAAAGTATTTTAAAAATATTTTGTGCACACAAAACGTTTATAAATGAGACCCCTGGTCTCCCTGGAAGAAGAGATTGTGAATCTCAATGAGATTCTCCTGACTAAACAAAGGATGAATAAAAAAGTAAATAAACAGCATAGACATCAGTAAAGTTACAATATTACACTGCTGTCACTTAATACACAGATCTAATATGAACATGCGATTTCTTTCATAGACATAACCGACTGTGTTTACAAATAAAAATATATTATTTATTAATAATAACAAAAATAATAATGACGTTACACAATTAAAAATTTTTTGTAGACAATTAATATCATGACTTCATTTTTTACAAACATTGCAAAAATAAAAAAGATAGCTATATAAAGATGTAAAATTATTTTTATTTAAATTGCTTAAAAAGAAACAAATTTCAGATTTGATACATTTGTTTGTTTGTTTTTTATTGCAAAACATTTAATACCAACATAATCAGGGAAAGTAAGATTGCATCTTTGACAACATCTTACATCAACAACAAAACAAGCATTAGTTTACGCATACAGACAGAGAAACGCATCATAATAAGGTTAACGTGTCTTTAAACGCATCCTCATAAAGCATCAGAAATCTCTTATCGCATTGGTGCGCGTCGCGTCGGGCGCGTCCGTGACGTAACCAGCGCGCTGTTCCTCTCGCCCTTTCAGAGCTCGAGCCGCCGTGCGCGTGCAGAACCACAACAGGGAACAACAAACAAGCAAACAGTCCAACAATAAACACGACGCGCAGAGTCGCGGTGAGGGAGCGAAGCGATGGCTGGGCTGATGTCTGGGTTTGGCTGCTTTACGCACGCCGTGGTGCGCGCGGTGCCCCAGTCTCTGGCCAGAGACGCGCTGAGGAGCGGCGGTCTGGAGGTGGACCTGCTCAGAGTGCTGGAGGAGTATGAAGAGTACGTGTCGGTCCTGAAGCACCGGCTCGGGCTGGAGGTGCTGGAGCTGCCCGCGGACGAGGCGCTGCCGGACTGTGTGTTCGTGGAGGACGCGGCGGTGGTGTGCGGCGACACGGCGCTCGTCTCCAGACCCGGAGCCCAGAGCAGGAGGAGGGAGGTAAAGAGCAGAGCAGAGCAGAGCAGAGCAGAACGGGTTCTCATGCGCTGTCAGTGCGGATGATGCACTTGATCCGGATGCGCACCACAGTATCCTTCACTCTCTGCATTAAGAGTGATTGTTTGTTTTTTGTTTTTTGTTTTTTTGAAGAATCTTTCTCATATTGTCGTGCATGTTCAACAAACAATCCAACTAAAATGTGCAAAGGTTCAACTTGAGGTCAAGAGTATATATATATATATATATATATAAAATATGTACATGCATATTTTACATGTGTATATGTGTGTGTATATTTAGCATGTGTATATACACACACATTATTTTTTTTGAAAGATTTTTCTTTGTAAATAAAATTAAAAAGAATTATTGCACAAACTATTAATTAACTTTACACATTATACAATGCCACTTTTTCAGTGATATGATGGTCTTAATAGTAATGATAATTATAATAATAATAATTATTATTATTATTGCTATTAAGACCATTATATAATTCTGAAAAAATTACATTAAATAAATAACATAAAAAACTGCTATTGCTTATGCCATTATATTTATGCAATGTGTTTTGTGATCTAAATAGACTAAATTTATTTTTGTCTTTTTGGGGGGTTCATGTTAGTTCATGCATACCGTTCAGTAACTTGTTTCAGGTTTGTGAAAATAGTTTGTAGTCTGATGCATGTTGAGCATTGACTGGCATGTAAGCATGATCAGCTTCTGATCAGGGGTGCGTTTCCCAAAACCATCGTTATCTAACTATAGGCGTTACTTCCGTTGAACTCCGTTGGTAACGACGGAACTTGTGACCATAGCTGCTTTTGGGAAACGCATCCCTGATTGGTTTCAAGCAAGCATTTTATTAGTGTTAAAGGAGACTGTTAATGCAATAAAATCACTAAACATGAAAAGTTATTTGTGCATGTGATTTTCATAGTGATTACTTCATGTTTTACCCTATAACATTTTATATGCATTTTATAGCTCTATCATTCATTTCATAAAATGCGTCAAGTTTTCTTCTGGTAAAGTTACAGGACTTTGTGCAAACATTAATCCAGCTGAGCTGGTAAATCATTTTTTCAGGTGTGCTGTCAACAGCTGTGTGCACTCCACTGCATGCAGTAAACGAACAGGTGTTTTCTTATAATGACTGCTGTACATGAAAGGGTTAAAGCACAGCAGCACATGCCTGTCATTCATAATACATCATCATTTTCTGTGCATTAATGCATTTGTGTTTAGGCAGCATCCTGTAGAGAGATTTAAAGGTCATATTTGCCTTTTGTGATGTAAAAGCAATTCTATACGCCTCTCTGTGTGGCTGCGAAGCTGTTGCTAAAGTGTTGTTAGGGGTTGCTATGCAGTTGGAAGGGT
>NW_015506611.1:0-4382 GCF_001515645.1 Sinocyclocheilus grahami
GATTGTCATGCGCGTTTTGTTAAAAAAGCCGGTTCTGTAATCAGCGGGAAATCATCCTCACATGCTTTCAGATGGAGCAGAATCTACTACACATAGCTGTAGTTCACTGATAAGTTACGCAAAAAAAAAAAAAATAAAAAAAAAATAATCGCAGACGATTGTATTGCGCGAATCTGAAATAGAAGAAATCTTTTGTGATAATGACAGCTGTTTGCGTAGCTTCTCAGTGAACTACAGCTCTGTGAAGTAACAACACTTGCCTGGTTAAAATATAAGGAATTCAATTAAATTGTTTAAATAGTTATCACATATTTTGATATCCTGAATATTCGTTAAATATTCACAAAGCTTGTTTCTTTCTTTGTTTAATTGCATTGGATATTGGACTTTGTAAAGAAAGAAAAAAAAAATCACATTTCCCTTGCACAGAAGAAATGTAAACTGGTTTGGTAACATGAGGGTGAATAAATGGTGAGAACATTTACATTTCTGGCTGGACTATCCCTTTTATTTGCTTGTGATTTCTATATTACAAAAGTTGGTTTTCTCAAGATCTCAGCTTTAAAGTTGTTTTCTCTGCTCTGGAGGAAACAAAAGCCATTTCTAAGCACAATATATATATATACACTGCTGCATTATGGATGAGATAATTCATTTTTACTCAAGCTGCAATAGCTCTATGTCTGTCTCTGATGGACCACTTCCAAATCAGTGTCCGACATTTCTGTAGACACTTAAGTTGTAGAGAAAGAGGCTAAAACTTTAGGGACTCCAGAAATATGATCAATTTCATTGCCAGGATGTCTGTATGGTATAGAATAATGTTTGAAAGAAGTAGATACATTTAAAGCTAGTGGTACGGCTTGCAAAATTAAGAAAAAAAAATCAAAATGTCTGATAACTATTTAAACAATGCAATTTAATTACTTATATTTAACTAATGGCTGCATCAACAACTGTAGATGATTTTTAAATTATTTATTTAAAAAATAATAATATTATATATATATATATATATTTCTTTTTTTTCTTTTTTTTTTTTGTGAATACTAAGAAATATGAATCACATCAAAATATGAATTAATTATTTATATTTAACCAGGCATGTGTTGACTCATCAGCCATCATTTATTTTTAAATTAGTTATTTTTTTATTCGTTATACAGTTACATTATGTAAAATTAAAAATTTTAAGAAATATAGCATATCAAAATCTGATATAACTACTAAACAAATTCATTGAATCCCTTATATTTAACCAGCATGGGTTGCCTTATCAATTGTTTGCTTGTTTATTTATTAGAAAAAAAAGATGATGAGCTTGTGCAATAAAATAAAATAAAAATAAGCTTTGTGAATACTTAGGGTGTATTCACACCTGTTTTTTTTTGTTCGATTGAATCAAACTCAAGTTTGTTTCACCTCTTGGTGCGGACCTTTTTGGCAGGTGTGAATACAGCAATCGCACTCGAGTGCGGACCAAAACATCCGTACCGAGACCCAGCTGAATAGACCGTCTCGGTCCACTTCCAAACAAACTCTGGTACGGTTTGTTTAAGGTGTGAATATGACCCGACCTCGATCTGACCCAATTGTAGAAATCACGCTCAGAAACATAGCTCGTGCATATAGTGCTGTTTTTTTTTTTTTTCTTTTAAATCTTTTGTTTTTAAACCACAATGCTTAAAAACACATGCAAATGATGAGTTTTCCTGACCATGGCGCACAACAACGTGACGTGAACGTGCAAAATAGGCTAAAGCTTGCCACAAAAATTACCATGACTATGTTGGGGGAAAATAGTAAGGAGATATTTGAATTATTTATTAATAAACTAGTGTTTTTTGACTCTCCATCTCCTCATTGGACGCGCCTTTAGAAAGAAATGCATCTTTACAGATTACATAATAATAATAAGAGTTTTTGTTTTGGATCTGAATTATTTAATTTTGTAGTCATTTAAAGCTTTCTATAGATATATTCATTATGTCTGTAAGGAAAATATTCGCTGAGCTTCGGTACATTTTTGTGAAGCGCTCCTGTTCAAAACCGAGACAGCAAGTGCATCCTATTTGTTTTCTTTATTTTACAAAAGCACAAGGTTTTCTTGATATTGTGAGTGCACACAAATAAAAATAGACCCTTTACAGTTCCAAACGATGTATTATTCTTACCTTTATGAGCAAAAATGACGACATATTTAATTTGTTTCCACTGATCTCCTGAAGCGTGCTTCAGCTTGCACTCTCCGCAAAAACGATCGGATATGGACCTAATAGCGCACATTTATATAAGTTAAATGTTTAAACTAACATTTTGATATGCTTTATATATATTATGCAGGTCACATGTGAGTAAAGCTGTTATCTTATTGGTCAGAGTTCACCTGTTTACGTTCCTCTGTGTCATTCATCAAGATGGATTGACAAGTTCACTCCGCCAGGTTATTGTGGCTTTATAGCTGTCCTGCAAACGCAAACACTTACGAATGTAGCCGTTACTCCCGCTCTCATCTTATTGTACCCGCTGTATAGATACACATACATACAGCGGGTACAATAAGTATTGAACACGTTACCATTTTTCTGGGGTGCTGTGGACATTAAATTTTCACCAGATGTCGGTAACAAACCAAGTGATCCAAACATACAAATAATACAAAACAAAAAAGTTCAGAAATTATGTTATGTGTAATAAAATGGAATGACCCAGGGAAAAATTACTGAACTACTGAAATTTATTTAATACTTTGTACAAAAGCCCTTGTTGGTAATGACAGCTTCAAGATGCCTCCTGTATGGAGAATCTAGTAAAAACATAAAATCTTAAAATATAATTCTATATAGATAGATATATTCGAATTGGACTGTCAGTCAGATGCACGTAAAACTGCATGCTCTCTTATTTCAGTGTTGTTGTTAATGTTGAGGTTAGACAGTGGTTACTGAGAGCGGGAGTAACAGCTACATTCGTAAGTGTTTGCGTCCCTGTTTCGGAACAAAGCAAACGATCTACAGGTCTGAAAACACCCCTAAAGTAGAGTCGTTAAATACTTTTAAGTGGAAACGAGCCACTCTTTTGAGTGTAAAATGGTATGTGTTGTTCAAAGACAACAACAGAACTGTTGCCCTGACAGATGCGAGCATAGTGAATTATTCATGGTGGCCATATTGTTTCTTCTCGATTTAGTCACTGGGGGAATGTTAGTGTATGATGCATCTGAATAGTCAGAACAAGCTGGATGAAACCCCTGCTGGATAACACTCTCAAAACAGTGCACTCAATTCACGGATGACTTTTATGAGATCAATTTTCTTTAGTAGGGGGTCATAACAGCACAGTGTAGACGCGAGAGTCAAACCAAAGCGCATTGGCTGTTTGTAATAAGCGCATTAGGATGCATACTTGCCCAATTCTGTCTGAGAGCTAAAACACAGACATTGCATGACTAATACCGGGACATTTTACAATTTAAACAGATGCAGAATATATCGAGGGCTTCCATCATATCTGATTTATTGAGTACTGAAACATTACCATATTCTTATGACCACAATAGATGCAAGAAGAGCCTCCAATATATTAAAGAGCATTTGTGAAGCGACCATCTCCTCAGTCACACTGCAGATAGACAGGCGGTGTCACAATATGAAGATGACCTAGTTTTTGAGGCTGCGTCTCTTCTGCGCCGTGCCCAGTGCAATCCTTCAACTTCTCAGACAGATTAAACCTTCATTTGAATAATTATATGCCTGACCATGCAGGTTAAACTTCAAATATTAGTCATGATATTCAGAGCGGAGGTGCTGTGCATCGCCTACGATTGCAAGAACAACATTCAAATGGATTTTTCTTTAACGGGGTCATATGATGCGGTTTAAATTTTTCCTTTCTCTTTGAAGTGTTACAAGCTCTTGGTGCATAAAAAAGATCTGTAAAGTTGCAACTAAAGTCTGAAATCCAAAGAGATATTCTTTATAAAAGTTAAGAGTCAACCACGCCTACCTAAAACAGCTCGTTCTAACACGCCCCCACATGTCTACATCACGATGTGGGAAGATTTGCATAACGCCACCCAAATGTTCACGCAAAGAAAGAAGTCGTAACTTTTATTCTCGCTGTAGTATTATTGTTGCCGCCGCCGCCAGGTCGTGAAGGCGCTGTGTGTTTCGTTGTGAAAGCGAAACTACTTTGTTTGGCCTTCCAAAAGAGGATGATATCCGCTTTGTCATGCCTGGAGCTGATCCATGCTGGTCGCTGAGGAAACCGGATCGGCTTTCACTGTGGATGAAGCGGAGTCCAGCCTGGGGTCGTCACATGTGGTTGCCGCAAGCCCGCCGGCCGCGCCGTTCTCAAGCCCGCCCGCCGCCGCTCACTCAAGC
>NW_015506611.1:6070-48168 GCF_001515645.1 Sinocyclocheilus grahami
CACAACAAAATATAATAATAATAATAATAATAATAATAATAATAATAACAATAAAATGCTAAACAGTCTACAGAGGTGTTAGACAAACTGGTTTAAACTCAACCACACAGCCGGAAAGCACTTTCAGCAAAGTTCACATGGGCAGGTGTCCATGTGTTGTACAGGCGCTCCACTGTGCCCATTTGGGCTTGTCTCATCCTGCCGGCTCCTGATTGATAACTCGCCTCAGTCGGGTGATCCTCGCTCAGTGGAAGGTACTAGAGGCTGGCATGAGCCGAAGGGCGCAGTCACCTCTGGTGTCAGGAGAGGGGGTGATAGTGACATGACCTACACGTCCGCCCCAATATTGCAGCCAAATGATGCCTTTAAAAGCTGCCAGGGAGCAGCAGGGGTAAGAGAAAGCTGAGGAGAACCCTGAGAACTGGTGAATGGAACGATACATCTCCTGTCAGGCTGAAACTTACAGTTGTGACTACAACACTACACCTTAACCAGACACAACTTGACAGCTTCAGTAATCTGTCTGTCCACGTGAAAGGCATTGCAGAGGAACAGATCAGAGCCAATCAGAACACATTCTAGATGATTCTGGACCAATGTGATTTCACGTAATGCGGAAAAAAAAAAACATGTATGTACCTACATAGTTAGATTTATTCAACATGATATTAATAAACAACTAATACAAAATACTGTATAGATACCATTTGAGTAAATCTTTAACACCATCTACAGATCCTGAAAAGTTGTAGTTTTCAGAAGTGTTTCTGCATTATTGGATGCGTGTTATACTTGTTGCTGATGGATGAGAGCCTGTGGATATGCAGAATGTGTTACGGAGTCAATTACCTCCAGGCGCACTTGACTCTCACAAGCCGTTTGACACAAGAGCATGAAACCGCATAAAAACATGCACATACTATACAGATAATAATACACACAATTGAGTGCTAAAGGGGCTGTTTAGAAACCTAGGCAACCAAAGCAAAATAGAGCATCTACTTTTGAGTTACTAAGGCATGCCAGCAAGCAACTTTGGCTTCAGCTGGAGGGGGAAGAAAAAACCCTAGAGCAAGAGAGACAGAGAGCGGGAGATATGGAGTTCACTTTATTTTGGTGAATCTCATGAAACCTGTCAGATTTCACCCCAAAAGAAAGCAGTAAGAATTTATATTTCCTTTGGAAAAAAAAAAAAAAAGAAACTCTCTAAGACTAAAAAAATGCCAATTCATTTTTGGGGTTATAGGACTACAAAATGAACAGCTGTATTAAATCACCAATTTTCCCCAATTCTTATTAACATATATCATGACAGACAGACAGACAGACAGACAGATATCGACCCTTCTTCCTTCCCTTCTGTGTTGTCTGCATTAACAGTCGAGTTGGACTTATTGGCTGTCAGACTAATTTAATTGTAACTCATTAACCCACTTGGTAAACAAGCTGTTTTGGATGTTCTTCTGCAGTGTTCTTTCTAAACTGGTCTTTCCTCGGTTCACCTTAGGCCAGTATGTGCACCTGAAAGAGAATCTAACATTCAACTAGGGTTGGACGATATGGCCAAAATTTATATCACGATATATTTCTTAATTTTGGTCGATACGATATAATTCCGGTATCAATATATGAACACTATTAAAAAAGCCTCATAAAAGCGGCCAAAAATGGCCACAACAGATGTCTGTACCTACAAACTTATGAAAAATTAATTTGCCAACTCTATGAAACCTACTCCTATCAAACTATATAATATTTTAGGAAAAAAATTGCGCAAATAAATAAGTGTTCAGGTATTTAGCCTTCATACAAAGAAGAAATGTGAAATCACTGTCAAATAAATCTCAGACTCTCCTTATTAATATTAATATTTTTTACTTCAAACTATAGGCTAACATACCAGTCAAAAGTTTTTGAACAGTAAGATTTTTTATGTTTTTTAAAGAATTCTCTTCTGCTCACCAAGCCTGCATTTATTTGATCCAATACAAGATCAATGCAGACTCAAGAATTCATCATGACAACTGGTCACTACCATTTCAATTGCACATCATGAGGAATCAATGCTTTCTACTTTTAGAATCCAAGTTGCAACAACAAAGTAAACCTGTTTGAAAATAGTCATTAATTTGCATTTATGTCTGATGGTGCAGCAATTACACACCTCACCATTAACACAAGACTGTTCACTGCCAAACATCAACCAAGCTTACTGAGTGATCAAGAGCTTGGCCAAGTCACATAAAATCAAATATAGCAAGTCTATGGTCAGATTAAAAGCCGGGAAAGTTTGCAACACAGCTAAATCACTGTTCTTGGTGCTAAAAAGTATAAACTAAAAAAATAGTAAGTAATATTTAAAATGTGTAGACCTTTGGGGAAAAATATCATTTAAAAGAAAAAGAAAAAGAAATGTTATCAAATTAAATGAAATGGTAAAAATAAATAAATAAATATTAACAACGATCAATAAACATCATTAGTAATTATTATAATAATAATAATAATAATTTGTAGTAGTACTATTAAATTATTACATACTAATATAAATTAATATACAACTAAAATTATAATATATATTATTAAATTATTAGTGCTATTAATGATACTTTATTATAATTATTAAAATTGTAAGCAGTTGCCAAATTAAATTCTAATAAATAAATAACATTTATGAAATGCATTGGCTTATTACATTCACCTGAATTTCAACCACCTATTTTAATTACAAAATTGCTTTATCACTGTAACAATTTAAGCGAAAACGTAACTTTATTCATTCATTCATACTAAATCATAAAACTCAAATTTCCAGGTTTAAACAAGGGTATTTTAAATGCCAGATTTTCATTGTCATCTCTTGGAATTCACTGTATTTTTGTTTAGTTTTTTTGTTTCACATTTATTCTGGGACTGTGTTACAGAATCAGACACTGCTATTATGAGATCACAAAACCCTAGTAAGGAATCTGTGATACAATCTCACCCTCAGCTATTATTTATTGAATACCTTTAGTATGTTATCAAACAGCATCTCTCACAGAAACAAAGCCAGAGGTCAGATAAACATATGGTACAAATGTAGTAAAAAGATAAACTGAGCCCTCACAAATCACTTGAAGCATGTATGAAAGGTTAATCTGTAGGCACTGTGAAAAAAAATGATTCTGCCTATTGCAAGACACTAATGTGACCTACAGAATAAAAATGCATATAGTATGTAATTCAGAATGACATGTGCTCAGAGCGAAACAGAAACATGTCTCCTAACCTGATTTTAAGGTTAGTAAAAAAAATGAGTCTCAGATCTCTCACAGCAGAATCAATTTTTTTCATATGCCGGATCTGTTAAACAAACAGCACCAAAGACGACACCTATCAAAACAACTGTTCATTAATAATAACTCAACCTAACTTCTCATGAGAGACTTTACCCACAATCCACTTCTCGACAATCCCTTAAGTTACCACTTCACGAAGAAGCAAGGTGGAAATGTTATTCCCATCACTGATAGAAACAGAGAATAAAATTAATCCGCTAAAGTTCTGGCTGCATCATTATTCAGAAGTAGAGGTCGACCAATAGTGGATTTTGCCGATACCGATAGCTAGGTTGGACCACACTGGCCGATACCGATTAATTAACCGATAGTTTTAAAATTGATACTGAACAAAAACTAAAATAGTGCTTTATTAACAAAAACAGTACTGAACCATACTAGTAGTAAAAAAAAATAATAATAGTAAATGTTGAAATTAACGCACTCTAACAAGGAACAATACTTACACAGCTTTCATTAATCTTAACACTTCAAATGGACTCTTATTTTAAAGTTGTAGCGGCTGGACCAATCAAACACACAATATATATTTTGTTTTATATTTAACAAATACTCTGATATACATATGAATATTGTATATATACTCTCACACTTTAACTGCTTCTATTCTTGAACACTTGATGATTATCTAATCAAAATAAAAGCGCAGAGCTGAGTCTAGGAGAACTCACCGGCATCACACACACTCCGGACGCATCACGTTCAACTCAAGCAGCGGTCTAAAACAGTTTATTTAATCACCAAACGGACACAAGTTTACTTCAAGAATGAACAATTTGGCATGGATGAGTTTGAAGTTCGGTGTTTAAAAAAACGGAGCAAACTGAGAGAAAGAGAAAAGAGAAAGTGCGACCTATATTATAGCTCTATAAATGAAGCACACAGACTTTATTAGAGCCACAGAAAGAAAATGAAAATGCACAATACATAATTCATTATGTACATTAACAACGATTCGGGACCAATATAATGTAATTCAATGGAAAACTATGTGAATGGCGCTCTGTTGCGCGGCAGGATTTTCTGTCGGCTGCATTTAAATCCGCGTCTGAAGTTTCCCGCTCTGTTCAGCGTGAAGTATCACGTGTCTAAACAAATAGCACGTGCTGTCAGTGATTTCAACCACTAGAGGCTGCTCTCGCACTGTATAATGACAGCAGACCCTTCTCAGCAGTTCCAGCAATGGACGCAACCCGGAAAACTATCGTCATGGGTTTTTGTCGATAACCGATAGTTCCAGCAATCAACTATCGGTGCCGATTAATCGGCAAAACCGATACATCGGTCGACCTCTATTCAGAAGGGCTTTTCGATATGAAAGCTTGCATAATAAATTGCACAAATGTAATACAAAAAGTCTAATTTAATATAAACTTAAACTGTTTTTACTTTACTATAGCCCACATGAGAATAAGAAGCCTTTCAGTAAATTACAGACTACAATTAAAAGAAAAGTCTGAAATTCATTTCACATTATTGATTGTATATAATTATACACAATGTGACCTAATTATTTATTCTAATCTCATAAGAAAAAACTGGGATCTTAACATCTTAATAGCTTCTTAGGCAACAAGTTGTGATCATTATTAGACTCAAAGAGATATCAATGTCAAATGCCATAACCTCAAAACCTGCACTCAAAAAGCAGAATAAAATAAATTAATAAATAAACATACCTTGAACTAATTTTTTATCCAATTTTAGCTAAACGAATGATCTGTACCACATTAATTATCTCAATACTATTGCTGTTTGACAGCAATGCACTATTTTCTGCCTTTTCCCACAAATTAATACCATCTCTGAGAAACAGAAACACATTTTCAACATGAAGCAACTTAATTTCAAGCTAACATATTTCGGAGTGAAACATCAAACTTAATCCCATCAGTCACAATAGTGACCAATGTTTTCATTCATAAAGCTCTATTAGTGCATTTCCTGCAAATATGAAAAAAAGGGTAAGTGCAAATTGTCACATGACCAGAGCAGTTTACTGCACCATGAGATGATGAGGGCTGCATGAAAGCTCCAAAGCAAGAAGTTAATAAAGTGCGTAATAAAAGATATGACAAAGATTTGTGGTACACATTATCTTTAAGGTGCCTAGTATTAATGTATATATTTACAATTATTCAGTTTTGTTGAATGTGGTCATAGAATGAGTAAACACATTGATGGCAACAATAGTGACCGCTGGGATAACAGGCCTAACTATTTTTGTTTTTTATCTTAGTATACCTATCTGTGTTGTATAATAACAGTAACCACATAATGTTTAAAACGTGTTAATAACTGGGCTGAGATGAGATATATAAGAATGGTGATGCCTGCAGAAATAACTTAATTTCAGTATACACATTATCCCACCCGTCACAATTGTGACCAACCATAAAACACTTAAAACACACTTTTCCATAAAAACTTTCAAAAGATAATTATTGATTACTATTTCAGGGGGTTACTAATGAAACATCATTTGGATATTTTCATGTCTGAGGAAATTTTTGGATTAAATGGGTTAATAATAAGAAAATGTTATGACAGTGCATCACTGATTGGATGGTGAAATGTGGCTCTATATGGCAGAAGATTGAAAGGAAGGGCAACTATTTTACGTTTTGGCGAATTGGTGTCTAATTTGTACAAATTTGCAAAAGTACAAATTTATTTGCATACGACCCAATGATAGTAATGTTAAGGGGTGGAACTTCGTGGATACTTTAATTATAAAAATGTTATGTTTTCGTACAATTAACATCGTACGAATTCAAACAAAATCACCACCTCATAAAACAGTTACATTTTAACGAGAGATCGGGAAGACAAATGACTAATTCATAAGATCAAAAAATGTGTATAAGAAAGTAAATAGGGTCGATGTTGATTTCATGTTGACTTTAAATGAACCATAAATGAAAACTGAAAGAGCAACTTCTCAGCAATAACATTGTTCTCAGGGAACGATCACAAAAATGACTAAATCCCCAAGAGCTACATGCTAAACACATTAAAATTCAAGTCTAGTTGGAGAGACTCTAAAGCAGGTCCCTGCTGTAGTGTAGAAATACTGTAGTATGTGGGTGAAGGCAACAACCAGTGACATACTTAGGAGAGGATTGAGGAACTGCTGGAGCAGTTGGTGAACTGGAGATGTGCTCCAGGCCCTGGCCGCTGCTCCGTATGCTGTTTTAGGCTCACTGATTATTTACTCAGAAAAATAACATCTTATGCAATCACACCGCCCCACATTTAAAAACAGAACGAGTATGGCAAAAATGCAGACTTGATAGTATGAAAATTAACAAGAACATTAAAAGAGGAATGTTTAGCTACTACATCTTCACAGTACTTGTGGGTTTTCTTACAAAACCAGTGCGTATCCATTTGTCGCAGGTGTTTTGTTGCTCCTCTGGTGTTTGAATTAATATTGTACATAAATATATAGGCAAGTGTGTATTATTGTCAAGTGTAGCCTATATAGAACATAAAACACTGATACACAAAGTGAGATATTCCTGAACAGAGAACACTGACACTATACCAGAAAACTCACGCACCACGATAATCTGCCTGACAACAGAATGCGAAAACGCCGCGAGGAATGAGACAATCAGCCAATCAGAACAGCATGTAAACAAATTCTCTGTTTACGCGGGCTTTTGCAAAGCGGGAAAACACACGGCCTGTCATGACGTATGGTTCTGCGGTTCTGCAGTTGGTTGTTATTGTGTATTTCCATCCCTGATGCTCCTCAGACGCCATATTTGTTATTGGATTTTCCTAGTTTGAAGAATGTGTCACGAAATATCCATTATCCAAATGTTTCTCAACTCCGACAATCTCCGCGCCCATATTTGATTAGTCATATTTATGAGAAGAAAGGGGAACCTCGGTCTAATGAGATTTTAGTCTGGGCGGGGCTACCTGGCTTGACGCTGCAGAAATAACGAGGAAAGGACTGTATTCGGTCCAATGAGATTTCAATATGGGAGGGCTACGCTTCAGAAATAATGAGGAGCGGTACTTCGGTCCAATGAGATTTTAGCATGGATGCAGTTACCTGGTGGGGACTGCAGAAATAGAAACTGATTAAATGTAGGTTAGGGCAAAAGCTGTTTAAAATGGAAATTATAGCTTTTATTGCTCTTGGTTTTATCTCTTTAGCACATATGTTTAAATGATAATTAAATATTATAAATGAGCTGATAAGAATTCTTGTGTTATTTCTTTTTTTTTTAATACACACATACACACACACACACAAGTCTGGTTAGCTATCCTTGAGGGGACTCTCCATAGGCGTAATGGTTTTTATACTGTACAAACTGTATTTTTATATCGCCCTACACCTAAAACTACCTGTCACAGGAAACTTTCTACATTTTTACTTTCTCAAAAAAAAAAAAAAAAAACTCATTCTGTATGTTTTATAAGCTTTTGTTCCCACGGGGACCTCAATTTAGGTCCCCACCGTGACCCCATGAGTCTGTGTGTATTCTGGTTTAACTTTTAAACACAGGTACACTCACACACACACACACACACACACACTCCACTCTCTCTCTCTCTCACACTCTCACACTTTAAGTCCCCGCCAGAATATATAAACCTGCACACACACACACACACACACACACACACACACAAACACAATAAACTTAAGAAGGGTATGTTTTGCAGGTTAGTCTTATTTATTTATTCTATTATTAAGGTAAGTGTGTAATATCTGGACCATTAGCAGCACCAAACATTGTAAAGATACTGCTTTTTCGATCAGGATTCCCAAATATTCTCACTTCTTAAGGGTGCACAGCATCGCTATAGAATGGGTCCGTCTTGCCTACTATTTTGCCTTATGGCCTGAAGTGAAATTGTGACCATATGCATCATTCTAACCTTTTGATTGTGAATGTCTAAACTCGTCTCAGTAAATGGCACTCACTATTCTCCAAAACAGCATACTTAAATATAGTTATTGGGATGACACCCACTTAGTATATGTCATAAACTATGAGATGTGATTGATTCAGAAGTGTATGAAATAATAAAAAGAGTTTGTGGGCAGTTGTAAAATTAATAAAGGAAAATGTGCATTACACAACATGGCATTTGGTTCACTGTGTAGAAATGCAGCCCTCCCTACAGGTCAACAGCATTTGGTGGATGCCCCTACTACGTGATGATAATATTAGGCAAGGCAAGGCAAGTGTATTTGTATAGCACATTTCATACACAATGGTAATTCAAAGTGCTTTACATAAAATAAAATAAAAACAATAATCACAACAATAAAACAAGGAATTTAAAAACTTTGAAAATGATTAAAAAAAAATTGGTTTAAGAGGTAATATTAGTGATGAGTTTGCAAATATATTAGATATGTAATTTGTAAACAAGATCATGAATCAGATATGAATGGCTTATGCATCTCTCTGTGTCACTCAGATGATGTCTGAGAGAGTGTAATGTGTAAGGAGAGATAGACATGGAGTTAAACTCAAGGGGTCATGGTTTTAGTGGTTATGGCCCTGTTAGCTCTTTGCTTTTTTTTACTGAAGACTTTGCTTTTGATATAGATATAGCAATAAAACATGTGAATGGCACTGAACAGGCAGCAGATTACTGCTGAAGGCTTATCAATGTCTGAATCACAAACTAACAAGAAATGTTTTCTTACTGATCAAAGTATGATTGGATTTGTAGACAGAAACTTTAGTTTCAGAAGGTTGTGCAAATATTTTGCAAGTCATACAAAATTATTTCAAGCAGTGATTTCAATTAAAGTAAATGTTCAACCAAAAATGAAAATTGACTCTGTGTCAGATCATGCAGAATGTAGATAAGTGTGCTTCTTCATGCTAGAAATGTAGCATCACATCACTTGCTCACCAATGGATCCTCTCCAGTGAATGGGTGCCGTCAGAATGAGAGTCCAAACAGCTGATAAAAACATTACAATGATTCACAAGTAATCCACACAACTCCAGTCCATCAGTTATTGTCTTGTGAAGCAAAAAGCTCTGTTTGTAATAAGCAATTCATCATTAAGATGTTTTAACTTCAAACCATTGCTTCCTACTAAAATACTCTAACCGCATAATATTGCTTTCTCAAATGAAAAAGTCATCATGTGTGAATCAGGAGTGAAATATGCACAGATCAAGCACCATTTACAAGCTAAAACAGTCCAAAGCAGTTCTAAACTAACATGTCGGTGGATTTTGATGTGAGATGGAGGAAGCATTAGTACAGTATGCTTGAATTTTGGCCAGAAGCGACAGTATAAGGTTAAAATGCCTTAATGATGGATTTGTTTCTCACAAACATGCAGCTTTTGTCTTCACAATACATCAATTGATTGACTGGAGTGGTTTGGATTAATTGTGGATTATTGTGTTGTTTTATCAGCTGTTTGGACTCTCATTCTGACGGCACCCATTCACTGCAGAGGATAAATTGGTGAGCAAGTGATGCTACATTTCTCCAAATCTGTTCTGATGAAGAAACAAACTCATCTACATCTTGGATGGTCTGAGGGTAGGTCAGTGTTCAGCAGATTTTCATATTTGGGTGAACTATTACTTTAATTTATTAATATCAATTTTCACAAATTGCAACTGTCTCTCAGTTTTGGCATCATTTCCGCCACAAAAAACTGTGAACATATTATTTCATTGTTTGTACTTATGGTACAGAGAAAGCTACAAAATTAGCCTGGACAAAGTTGTTGTACATTTTATTTTTCACTGCCGAATGAATGATTGATGTTTGAAATGTGGTGGAAATGATTATTATTTATTTATTTATTTTTAGCTGAAATGATGCATGAATGTTTATTGCCGGACATTGTTAGTGAGGGTTTGCAAAAGGGATTTTTTTTTCTCAGAGTCCACAGGACCAAAGTACCTATCATTGAAGAAACACAACAGCTTCTGAAAGTTCATTTTTTGTTGAGTTCCTAAATACATTACTGAAGTTTCAAGTGCGAGTTACATAATATGTGTCAGCATAGGTGATCTACTATCCCATTACGAGAGAATGCAATGCTTTTTTCTTGTGCACCTGGAAATCTTTCGGTTTGCTTTTTCTTCTTTGTCCTGAAGCAGAGCAGATCATTATTAAGCCAGTTATGAGTTGTTCTTTCTCCATCTCAGCATCTAGTGAGAGGGATTTGGAGGAAAGAAAAATTGAATTTGGTTGACTCCCAAAACATCCTGGTGTTTATTTGGTCCAGATGCATCCTTATAAAGGCCAGACTGCTTGTCCATGTATTTCATTGCTTGGGGGCAATATCTCTCCTAGATTCTTTCTTTAGTCTATTTCTTTGCTTCATTTTTCATTCTTATTTTTATTTATTTATTTATTTTTTTTGGAGATACTGTGTTTTTTTTTTACTCTCACAGATATCCTTCCCGTTCTCTGCACACACCTCTTAACACCACCGGCTAACCTACACTAGATGTGTGCGGGCAAATGGCTGGTATTGAATAATCTCGAAGCAATATATTTACACATAAACACAGGAAAATTGTCAACGCAGAAAAAATAGAATATCTATTTTAGCCAGTCCATAACTACATCACAGGGAGGGATATTGGATTGTCTTTCCAACTCTTGTACACTGAAGTACAAAATTAAAGCTAGGCATATTAGAATATTGTATTCTTATATTTTATTTGAAAAAATGATAACTGAATCTCTATTTTAACCAGGTTATTTTTCACAGATATACATTGCGCTAAAGCAAGCTAAGCCAATATTCTTTTGACATTGTGATTAAAAACAGAAAAACTGGAACTTTTGCTTTGGCCATTTTTCATGAGAGAACAAAATAGGATCTGAAATGACTATTTATTAACTTAGGAATTACTTAAAATTTTTACTATAATTTTTAGGTGGTCAGTTTAAATAAATATTAATTAATTCATTCATTCATCTTTTATTTATTCATCAATTTCCTTCCTTCCTTCCTTCCCCCCACCGTGACACGAGTTCCCATGAGTCTGTGTGTATTCAGGTTTAAGTCCCCGCCAGAATATATAAACCTGCACACACACACACACACACACACACACACACACAAACACAATAAACTTAAGAAGGGTATGTTTTGCAGGTTAGTCTTATTTATTTATTCTATTATTAAGGTAAGTGTGTAATATCTGGACCATTAGCAGCACCAAACATTGTAAAGATACTGCTTTTTCGATCAGGATTCCCAAATATTCTCACTTCTTAAGGGTGCACAGCATCGCTATAGAATGGGTCCGTCTTGCCTACTATTTTGCCTTATGGCCTGAAGTGAAATTGTGACCATATGCATGATTCTAACCTTTTGATTGTGAATGTCTAAACTCGTCTCAGTAAATGGCACTCACTATTCTCCAAAACAGCATACTTAAATACAGTTATTGGGATGACACCCACTTAGTATATGTCATAAACTATGAGATGTGATTGATTCAGAAGTGTATGAAATAATAAAAAGAGTTTGTGGGCAGTTGTAAAATTAATAAAGGAAAATGTGCATTACACAACATGGCATTTGGTTCACTGTGTAGAAATGCAGCCCTCCCTACAGGTCAACAGCATTTGGTGGATGCCCCTACTACGTGATGATAATATTAGGCAAGGCAAGGCAAGTGTATTTGTATAGCACATTTCATACACAATGGTAATTCAAAGTGCTTTACATAAAATAAAATAAAAACAATAATCACAACAATAAAACAAGGAATTTAAAAACTTTGAAAATGATTAAAAAAAAATTGGTTTAAGAGGTAATATTAGTGATGAGTTTGCAAATATATTAGATATGTAATTTGTAAACAAGATCATGAATCAGATATGAATGGCTTATGCATCTCTCTGTGTCACTCAGATGATGTCTGAGAGAGTGTAATGTGTAAGGAGAGATAGACATGGAGTTAAACTCAAGGGGTCATGGTTTTAGTGGTTATGGCCCTGTTAGCTCTTTGCTTTTTTTTACTGAAGACTTTGCTTTTGATATAGATATAGCAATAAAACATGTGAATGGCACTGAACAGGCAGCAGATTACTGCTGAAGGCTTATCAATGTCTGAATCACAAACTAACAAGAAATGTTTTCTTACTGATCAAAGTATGATTGGATTTGTAGACAGAAACTTTAGTTTCAGAAGGTTGTGCAAATATTTTGCAAGTCATACAAAATTATTTCAAGCAGTGATTTCAATTAAAGTAAATGTTCAACCAAAAATGAAAATTGACTCTGTGTCAGATCATGCAGAATGTAGATAAGTGTGCTTCTTCATGCTAGAAATGTAGCATCACATCACTTGCTCACCAATGGATCCTCTCCAGTGAATGGGTGCCGTCAGAATGAGAGTCCAAACAGCTGATAAAAACATTACAATGATTCACAAGTAATCCACACAACTCCAGTCCATCAGTTATTGTCTTGTGAAGCAAAAAGCTCTGTTTGTAATAAGCAATTCATCATTAAGATGTTTTAACTTCAAACCATTGCTTCCTACTAAAATACTCTAACCGCATAATATTGCTTTCTCAAATGAAAAAGTCATCATGTGTGAATCAGGAGTGAAATATGCACAGATCAAGCACCATTTACAAGCTAAAACAGTCCAAAGCAGTTCTAAACTAACATGTCGGTGGATTTTGATGTGAGATGGAGGAAGCATTAGTACAGTATGCTTGAATTTTGGCCAGAAGCGACAGTATAAGGTTAAAATGCCTTAATGATGGATTTGTTTCTCACAAACATGCAGCTTTTGTCTTCACAATACATCAATTGATTGACTGGAGTGGTTTGGATTAATTGTGGATTATTGTGTTGTTTTATCAGCTGTTTGGACTCTCATTCTGACGGCACCCATTCACTGCAGAGGATAAATTGGTGAGCAAGTGATGCTACATTTCTCCAAATCTGTTCTGATGAAGAAACAAACTCATCTACATCTTGGATGGTCTGAGGGTAGGTCAGTGTTCAGCAGATTTTCATATTTGGGTGAACTATTACTTTAATTTATTAATATCAATTTTCACAAATTGCAACTGTCTCTCAGTTTTGGCATCATTTCCGCCACAAAAAACTGTGAACATATTATTTCATTGTTTGTACTTATGGTACAGAGAAAGCTACAAAATTAGCCTGGACAAAGTTGTTGTACATTTTATTTTTCACTGCCGAATGAATGATTGATGTTTGAAATGTGGTGGAAATGATTATTATTTATTTATTTATTTTTAGCTGAAATGATGCATGAATGTTTATTGTCGGACATTGTTAGTGAGGGTTTGCAAAAGGGATTTTTTTTTTCAGAGTCCACAGGACCAAAGTACCTATCATTGAAGAAACACAACAGCTTCTGAAAGTTCATTTTTTGTTGAGTTCCTAAATACATTACTGAAGTTTCAAGTGCGAGTTACATAATATGTGTCAGCATAGGTGATCTACTATCCCATTACGAGAGAATGCAATGCTTTTTTCTTGTGCACCTGGAAATCTTTCGGTTTGCTTTTTCTTCTTTGTCCTGAAGCAGAGCAGATCATTATTAAGCCAGTTATGAGTTGTTCTTTCTCCATCTCAGCATCTAGTGAGAGGGATTTGGAGGAAAGAAAAATTGAATTTGGTTGACTCCCAAAACATCCTGGTGTTTATTTGGTCCAGATGCATCCTTATAAAGGCCAGACTGCTTGTCCATGTATTTCATTGCTTGGGGGCAATATCTCTCCTAGATTCTTTCTTTAGTCTATTTCTTTGCTTCATTTTTCATTCTTATTTTTATTTATTTATTTATTTTTTTTGGAGATACTGTGTTTTTTTTTTACTCTCACAGATATCCTTCCCGTTCTCTGCACACACCTCTTAACACCACCGGCTAACCTACACTAGATGTGTGCGGGCAAATGGCTGGTATTGAATAATCTCGAAGCAATATATTTACACATAAACACAGGAAAATTGTCAACGCAGAAAAAATAGAATATCTATTTTAGCCAGTCCATAACTACATCACAGGGAGGGATATTGGATTGTCTTTCCAACTCTTGTACACTGAAGTACAAAATTAAAGCTAGGCATATTAGAATATTGTATTCTTATATTTTATTTGAAAAAATGATAACTGAATCTCTATTTTAACCAGGTTATTTTTCACAGATATACATTGCGCTAAAGCAAGCTAAGCCAATATTCTTTTGACATTGTGATTAAAAACAGAAAAACTGGAACTTTTGCTTTGGCCATTTTTCATGAGAGAACAAAATAGGATCTGAAATGACTATTTATTAACTTAGGAATTACTTAAAATTTTTACTATAATTTTTAGGTGGTCAGTTTAAATAAATATTAATTAATTCATTCATTCATCTTTTATTTATTCATCAATTTCCTTCCTTCCTTCCTTCCTTCCATAGTAATTCATCTGAATATGTAAAAAAAAATAATGACAATCAAGAAGGACAAGACCTCTTAGACAGGCCAAAATCCTCATTAAAAAAATAAATTTAAATAAAAGAAAATAAAAAATAAAGAAAGAAAATGGAATAAAAAAGTGCCTTTCCTGCTTTAAAAGGAATATTGGATACCAAATTGTACCTTATGATTACCCACTTTTCATATTGTAAATGTATCTTAACATTGTGTGTTTCGTTGTGAAAGCGAAACTACTTTGTTTGGCCTTCCAAAAGAGGACGATATCCGCTTCGTCATGCCTGGAGCTGATCTGTGTTGGTCGCTGAGGAAATACATCAACTTCCCGTTGTGGATCACCGGATCGACTTTCACCGTGGACGAAGCGGAGTCCAGCCCGGGGTCGTCACATGTGGTTGCCGCAAGCCCTCCAGGCGCTCCTTCGTCGAATCCGCCGGCCGCGCCGTTCTCAAGCCCGACGCCTCAGCTCACTCTAACCCTCCGGCTGTTCCTCACTTATCATATGACCCCTTTAAAACAATATTGGGATGCCAATGTATATCTCATGGAATACATATCTGTGGAAAATATATATTTGGTGTGCATATACCTTTGAAAAGTGCTGCATTCAACCATTCACAGAATGTTGTGAACAAAATATTTTGCATAAAAGTTTAGACTTACAATAATGCACTTCACTTTTAGTGGCCATAACTTGTTATCAGAGGAAGAAATTATAAGAAAGTGATTTTTTTTTACTTTATGTTTTATTTGCCAAATGAATCTGTAATTGCATGGTGGAGAAGTTTTTCAAACTTAAAACAAGTTGACATGCAAAACTTGTGTCACATAAATTGGCTGATCGGATGGGTCCTGGTGGGTGGAATGAATTTCCTGTCTGGGCTTCATTCTCTCGTCTGTAGCTGTCGAGCTCCTCGTGCTAGATAGTGGGATAAAGCAAACTTCTTTGGGAATGGAGGATTATATTATTTTTCAGTTTTACTATTGAAAACTAAAATGTGCACATTTTCCATGTTGTGTCATTGCAAATAAAAACATCTGACAAGTGGAAAACATCATGTTTTTGGAATTAATCCACATATTCCACACATGCAAAGACACACAGAGACCAACCAGAACTCCATAGCAACCATATAAATGTGCTAACAATCTCTCAGAAACACATTAGCAACTCCTTAAAATAACGGTTTGAGTTTAGTGCAAACTGGGTGTGATGGAGAAACTGCCTGGAGTAGCATTATATATGACACAAGAGACCAAGTCATTCTAAAGGTCCACATATCTTTATATATAATAAAACCGTATGGAAACATGGGGTGAAACCATCTGGAGGCAAATATGACAGGAACTGGGTAGCAATGTAGGAAACCATTTTAATGAACCTTAAACTCAGGACTTACTGGGAAACCGCAGTCCTCATTTTGCTTGATTTGACGCTAATGATGTACCTCGCCATCCTTTTGGCTTTGAGCTTTGCTTTACACACATTCTTAGAGCAATTAGAGACTTCAAAAGCTGATCAAGACTCAAACAGAGAGCCATTATAATGAATTCTAGCCCTTTATGTACCCATGTATCTCTCTAAAACTCCTAATTGCAGGATTTATTTGGCAAGAGGGCAAGGACTGGTGTATTGTGGGATAGCTTATTTATTTATTTGACAGTGAGATCAATGGATGTTTCTGGAAAAACATACTATCATATTGCTGCTTTCAAGTCATAAGGGAATGATTGTATTTATGAGAACACACTGATGTGATTTTCTTTTAGTCTAGACTTTGCAAGTCAGAGGCGCCTCAGTTCAGGGATCACTGTGGAAGTTAACTGATATTGACTCTACGTTTTTAGTTTGTATATGCATTTAGTGTGCAAGCATTTCTCATTCAGTATTTACTCATTTAGACTTTGCATGAGCTGACAGGTATGTTCTACACAAATACATTACAAACTTGCAAGCATGAATAAGCAAATTTGCAGTGTGCAAAACTTTATCCCACAATGCAAAGTGCTTGACTTGACCTTCTTTCTCAAGTTAAATGACTGAACTAGAAGCAATATTATTTTTCAAAATATTTTTCTTGACTCATTCTTTGATTAACAAGTTTAAAGTTTAGACATTTTAACACAAAAGGCATTTTAAAACAATGCAAAACAACATTTTTTTATTTTTTTTTTATTTCCAAGATGATAACTAAACACCTCTAACTGAATAAAGCATATACGTATGTGATGAGGTCATGTGACAACAATAAAGCATACTACCATTTGAAACATTTATCATTGGATAATGCGCTCTGTTTCACACTCTATTTTTAAACTCGATTTGCATTTCCTGAAGGAAAACAGCAGTGCTTGCAAGATAAGCAAAAGAACAGATAAAGTTTTAGGTGAGTTTAGGTTTTGGCTTTGATTCTGCATTAATGAAATGCAGTGTCAGAGTTTTTTTTTGACAACAATAAAGCATACTACCATTTGAAACATTTATCATTGGATAATGCGCTCTGTTTCACACTCTATTTTTAAACTCGATTTGCATTTCCTGAAGGAAAACAGCAGTGCTTGCAAGATAAGCAAAAGAACAGATAAAGTTTTAGGTGAGTTTAGGTTTTGGCTTTGATTCTGCATTAATGAAATGCAGTGTCAGAGTTTTTTTTTGTACATGTCTTATTTTCAGTCGGCTGCACACAAGAATCAACACAGTCACTGTGCAACGTAAATGAGGCTATACATATTTAAATATTTGCAAAGAAGACAAGACCAATCACAATATGACACCATTTTCATTGGCTTTATTTTAAATACTAAACACAAAAAAAACCTTTATTTGAATCTTAAATTTTTCTAAATATACACAAATAGATTGAATAACTAAGCATCAAATTACCTACACTGAAATAAAAATATCAAAATTGATATCACTCAGAAATCGCTAGACAATTTCACAAACAACTAAAGAAGGGGAAAGTAACACACTGAAGTAGACATAAACAAATATGGCGTTTTAAAGTCATAAATAAAAGTATTGTAATGTTTTACACGAATAAAAGAATTTCATTTTTTACTTCCAAAATTCGCTATTAATTCAACGTGTTACTTGCCATTTCTTGTGACTTTTGGTGAAATTTACTAGAAATTTATGAGGGAAAATGATTTTACACCAACTGGTGTAACACATGGGCGATATATGTCATACATTACATTTCTGTTTAGTTAGAAAACTGAAAGAGTTCTTATAGAACACACTCCTAAAATCATTGTTTTATTTACATAAAAATAAATAAATAAATACATAAATAAATAAATAACATTTTACAGTATACACATTCAGAATAGTGTCTGTACATCAAGCGGTTCAGGCTGAATTAATTGCTATTATAATTACTGCTAAATTAAAAGCTAGCATTTCATTTGGAGCATAGCCAATGATTCTTTCAGCATGTGTTTGTATGTGTTTATCAGTGAGAAGGAGCGATCACGAGAGAGGAAAGATTACATACGTGTATATATATATATATATATGGCCCTGCACATAGCTGAGTGCAGCTGAGCAACAGTTTGCTGCAGTATTGTCAGCATGCCAACATTACACTGCATAATTTATTTGCCCTGCAGATGGCCATATCCATAGCAACTAATGCTTGCACTGCTATTTACAGGTGGCAGCTGGATGCAGCGCTGATGAGATTTGGGGTTAGATGCTCTCACCAGAAGCTATTACTGAGTGAGGAACACAGGCGTACTGATCCACATGAAAAGGCATGTTTCTTTGCTTCTCTACACCTAAATTCACCACCGAGACAGGCCACAGTGTGCAATGCACAAAGCTGTCATGTATGTACGGCAAAGTCTCAAAATGAAGGCAGCTGCCTTGATGCCTCGCTGCCCAGATGGTCAAATACTTTAAAGGACAATGTTTCTCTCTGAAAGAAGCTTCCAAGCTACCATATTGTCATTTCTAAAGCAAGTTCAAGAACATTTTTAAACATAACCAAATTCATTTCTAATGACTACAATGCTTATATGTGACCCTGGACCACAAAAGCAGTCTTAAGTCGCTGGGGTATATTTGTAGCAATTGCCAAAAATACATTGTAAGGGTCAAAATAATAGATTTTTCTTTTATGCCAAAAATATTTAGGATATTAAGTAAAGATCATGTTCTCGAAGTAGATTGGTCCCTCTAAGCGAGATCCCAATTTCGTCGGTCCTCCGACGTGACGTCGAGAGTGACCGACTGAAAGGGAACCATACATCAATGGAAAGCTTATTTATTCAGCTTTCAGCCGATGTATAAATCTCAATTTTGAAAAACTGACACTTAAGACTTAAGTTTTGTGGTCCAGGGTCACATTTGTCAAATAAGTTGAATAAAGTTGAATTATGGATAATGTTGTTTTTTTTGTATTAAATATTTTCTGTAATTTTATGTTTAAACATACAAATAAGGCATTATCTAATTAATTAAATATGCACTAATTTGCATACATTTCAATCTGAACATGATGTATAAATCTCAATTTTGAAAAACTGACACTTAAGACTTAAGTTTTGTGGTCCAGGGTCACATTTGTCAAATAAGTTGAATAAAGTTGAATTATGGATAATGTTGGTTTTTTGTATTAAATATTTTCTGTAATTTTATGTTTAAACATGCAAATAAGGCATTATCTAATTAATTAAATATGCACTAATTTGCATACATTTCAATCTGAACATGGCAAGCCACTACGTTGTAAATAAAATGCATTACTGGAGAATGTTTTACAAGAAAATACTATTTTAGTTTTTCTACTTTTAAATTGTCATGTTTAATTCAACAGACTGTGAAATTTCATAGCAATTTCTAAATGAAAAAAAAAATCCACCACTGGTTCAGGAATCTAGTTTCATTGTGTTGACATATTACTGTTTTTACAGAGAGAATTCTGAGTATTATTGTTTTCATTTTATTCCCCATGAATAAATAAAAAATGCCTTAGTGTAGGAGAAAAACTCATTCTGAGCAAACAGCTTTTACAGATACAATATGTACTACAAATAATAGATAAAGTGCAACAAAATAAACACTTAACAGTGTATATTGAATGCTTTCTTTCCTAGTACAGTGATAGTCTCAAGCTGCATGTTTATAAGTCAAACTGCACTTCACATCCAAAAGTGCATGTGAAAAACAGATCTGGAATGATTCTGGAACAGGATTGCTGGACATCACAAGCAGTAAAGGTTATAAAAATGCACCAGACTGAGGCATTTTATTCAACGTGGATTTGTACGGGCCTTGATGCCTTCACACCTCCATATGGTTCCTGGGAAAGAAGCATTTTTCAGGTCTTAGACAGTTCAACAGTTCAAGGTTTTATCTGAAAGTGTGTTGCCTACCTAGGTTGAATTTTTGGGCATTTTAAAGCCACGCTACCAATGCAAAAATAGTACCAAATTGCAGCTAGCGAAATGATGCTGCCTTCTGAGATCATTTAGCTCATTCATGGATCATTTAGGCCGAAATCAGAGGAAACCACATACATCCTTTAAGGAAAAGAAAATATCACAATGCATCATAGTAAGCTCAGAGAACAAAAATAAGATAATTAGGAAAATATAAATAAATACAGTATACAGTTCCATATAATGAAATGTAATTAAAAGGTTTTTAAATAATATCTGTGTTTTTATTTAGAGTTATTTAGAGTGTGGTTCACATGATACAAGAGATTGTTATCTTCACTGCCAAAAATAGCATCTCAAAATCAGATACGAGAGGTTAAATTTGGGCTTTGATGATGTTTATATATACAACTTTCAATGTAGGCTTTGCACAGCGAGTTGAAACTGAAATGGAAAATGTTTTCGAATCTGCCATCATTTTGATCTTGCCATCTTTTTATGACACACTGACATTTTAACAAGAACGTCTTTCATCTTTCAAACACTAACATTCAAAGTTTTTTAGGGGTCAGTAAGATAAAAAAAAAAAATAATAATACTAATTATAAGTTTAATCAGCAAAGATGCATTGAATTGATCAAAAGTGACAGTAAACATAAAAAACACCAATAAATAAATAGATAAATAAATGCAGTTCATTTGAACACAAAAACATGAAGCAGCACAGATGTGTTCAACATTAATAAGAAATATTTATTGAGCAGCAAAATCAGCATATTAGAATAATTTCTGAAGGATCATGTGACACTGAAGACTGGAGTAATGATGCTGAAAATTCAGCTTTGATCACAGAAATAAATAAACATTTAAAATATATTAAAATAGAAACAAAACAG
The DNA here is from genome assembly GCF_001515645.1 of Sinocyclocheilus grahami. NCBI lineage: Eukaryota > Metazoa > Chordata > Actinopteri > Cypriniformes > Cyprinidae > Sinocyclocheilus > Sinocyclocheilus grahami. The sequence continues at coordinate 27,133 of NW_015506611.1, forward strand.
TTATTTTAAATTGTAATTTTTCACCTTTTTACTGTATTTTTGAGCAAAAAAATAAACTTTGGTTAGAGAGTTTATTTATTTATATTTATTATTATACAATGTTAAATCTATCTTTTTAAATGCACTTAGTACTAAGCAGTATACAATGTATATTGTGCAATTAGAACTAAGGTACTATTCCAGTTTAAATGTAGCTTTAAATTTGTGTTTATTAAATTAAATTGAATAAACACATAGATGGCATCTGGTGCGAATGCAGCTCTTTATAGCACAAACTGTCAGGTTAACATGATCCCTGCAGGTGCGGAGGCTGAAAAGCAGTTACACGCTGTCTTCCAGTGACAGTCAACGGTGAAAGCTCGCTAGCAAATCCCTGATTTCTGAGATTAAACTCTGCTGGGCCTTAGTCATATCCAAGTCAAGTCTCAGTTCCTTAACTGACATATTTTTATTTATACACATCTAATGCGATGAAATAGCTTTAAGCCAGCATAATCCTCTTATGTTACTCTTAACTTTCTTGTTGATTCCTTACGCCACTGTTACTCTAAATCGAATTAATGTGACTCCCATGGTTGTTTTATCATAAGCAATATTGTATTTATCCCAATGGCATTGCAAAGAAACACAATTCAAGAAAAATAATGTAATTATCTGACAGGCCTTGTAGCTTCATCTAATGTCAGTTAATGCAATTTTTGACAAACACATAATTGTCAAAAATATCCATCAGTTTTAGTGAGCAAAACCTTTTTAAAGTGGGAAATTTTACATGAACATTCATGCATAGCATTAAAGTAATAGCATTTTTTTTTATCCCACAATTCTGTAAATGTAAACCCCAAATTGCAACATATAAACTTGCAATGTAGGCTTTGCACAAATCTGGTGTGATATAAACTCATATTTGAGAAAAAGTCATTGCGAGATACAGGGCCGTTTCTAGGCATAGGCGAGCTAGGCGATCGCCTAAGGTGCCACCAGCTGAAGGGGCGCCAATGAGCGCACGTACTGGCACTTTTAGCAGGGTTGTGATAAAGAGTGGCACGGTCACCCTGAAATATGACTGCCGCCCCCACTGGATCCCCCAACATTATTGGGCTAGAGTACTGTCAATCTGACGATGCCTGTATGCCACTAGATCAGAGTGCTGTCAATTGCTGCCTGATTGTTGCATGCAAAGTTTGCATTTGGAGCGCTCAACAACGCCATTAGATCAGTGGGCTCTGTCAGTGCTTTGGCAAGGTAACACTTTTTTTTGCCATGCAATAAAGCTAAGTTCAAAGGCCAATTTAAAATATTGGTACAGTAAATAAAGTGCACAAAATCAGTATTTTGTTTAGGCAGTAATTGTGGCACTTTTGTGGCATGTTTGTCCAAATATTTGTGGCAGATTTTCCAAAAGGTGTGCTTTTTTTGCACCAATGCATTGTTAAAGGATCAGCGTGTCATGTAATAGTCACATATAAACTTTAACATCCAATTAAAAAATATGTGTATAGTAAAATTCGCTAATTCACGAGATCAATACATCCTTTATTAGACCGCTTTGTCGAGTTAAAAGCATCCTTACGGAGGTGTCGAAATGCTGAATCAATTCATTCACTTCCAACAGCGCTTAATGGGAGCAGCGTCATAGAGGGCAGAGCGTCACGTTATTTAAAGGGGATGTTAACGCGTTAACGAGTAGCAAATGATTAAGTAGCTGCATTGGTTACTTTTATGCCACTGATAAAGCTTTTATATGTAGTTTGGGGTAACAAAGGGGTTTTATAGGTTTGACTGAAATAATAATGCAATAACTGACACTTTAAATCAATGTTTCAAGAAACAACAACAAATATGTTTAACAAAAAACAGATACAAACAAAAAAAGGGCAATAGGGATTTCGCCTAGGGCATCAAATTGGCTAGAAATGGCCCTGGTGAGATATAAAATCAGAATTTTGACTTTTTTTGACAATTCTGAGTTTACATCTAATTAATTGTGATTTTTTTTAATCTCACAATTGCAAGTTTTTGACTCAATTCCGAATTTTATTTTTAGAATTGTGAGTTTACATCTCACAGTTCTGAGAATAAAAGTCAGAACTGTGAAATATAGACACAGAATTGCAAGAAAAAGAAATGGCCCTGGTGAGATATAAAATCAGAATTTTGACTTTTTTTGACAATTCTGAGTTTACATCTAATTAATTGTGATTTTTTTAATCTCACAATTGCAAGTTTTTGACTCAATTCCGAATTTTATTTTTAGAATTGTGAGTTTACATCTCACAGTTCTGAGAATAAAAGTCAGAACTGTGAAATATAGACACAGAATTGCAAGAAAAAAGTCAGAATTGTGAGATTTATATCTCTCAATTCAGACTTTCCTTCTTAGAATCATGAGTTAATATCTTACAATTCTAATTAATATCTCACAATTCTGTTTTGCAGTTTTGAGAAAAAATAAGAAAAAAAGTCAGAATAAACTCAGCATTGTGAAATAAAAAGTCAAAATTACCTGTTTTGTTTTGTTTTGTTTTTTATTCAGTGGTGGAAAAAATTGTTTCCATACAAACCTGTATTAATTTTTAACTCTTTGGAACACAAAATAAGGTTTTTTAAATAATGTTGGCAACCAAACATTTTCTGGTCCCATTGTCTTCCATAGTATGGACAAAAAATACTATTATATTCACCTGGGACCTGAAACTGTTTGGTTACCAACATTATTCAAAATAGCTATCCCTTTAACACTAATTAAATCTAATGACTTTGGTAATATCATCCTGTGCAGCTTGAGCTCTCACAAGCACAACGTAGAGAGTGAAGGGTATAAACTTAAAGATATGAAGAGAGGTTGTTTTGTCAGCCTTCCTGTCACTTTGTTTGAGGAAAAAAGGTTTTGCCGAACTTTCATATAAATGTAGGATTTAAAAGATTTATTTCAGTATGAGGTTATTGAACAGCGGTGAAAAAAAGATGCCTTGCCTTATTGAGTCGCTCTGTAGAGCGCAGAGAGCAAAATGTCAAGTTAACTCCAGCCAAGACATGCTTAAACAAAACATTTTCAAACTGCAGCATGAAAAATTACATTACATTGTATTATTACATATATTTACATATTACATAACACACACACATATATATATATATATATACATTTTTGTGCTGTTAACACGATTAATCGCAGCCAATCAGTCGTTTTTTACTTGTTTATAGTTGAAAAAGTGAACAATCTGTAAGACAAAATACACTCATGCACAATTCTATGAAAACAAGTCTAAATGTTTTATGCTTTGCTTTTCAAGTACATGTGTTTTGTTTTAAGGATGTTTAAATATTTGAACAATTGAGAAATCTGTAGCTTTCTCAAAGCAATTAGACAGGCCAAAACAATGCAAAAAATGTTCATTGTTGTATCAAAACATATATATATATATACATAACATTTTAATTATTAATAATGATAATAATAATAACTCTTCTTACCATCCATACTATAATTTTATTGTCAGCTAAATTATCAAGTTTAGAAAAAAAACTGCATACGTTGTGCATATTGATTTATTATTTTTTTATTTTATATATATATATATTTATATATATAAAGTAATCTGTATCAATATCAGCAATACCAACCAATCTCCATTTTCCCTGACACATCCCCTTGAAGCTCAAAAACATTTCCGTTCCTACAGGGTTCCTCATTAATCTTGGAGTGGGAGATCCCATGTGAACTCCATGATGATCTCCCAAACAAAATGAGCAAAATAGATGGATAACAGTTGGCTGACTCATTTTGACACCCATCATCCGTTAGTCAGCCGCAATGCGCGCAGGACTGGAAGATTAATCAGCAAGAAGTGAAGTGCCACAGACAAGAGGGAGTGGAACGCTGGGAAGGAGTGAAGGTTGCTGAGGCCAGGACCTTTAAGAGTGTGGGATGATCTGATGAGGTGGCCTGCTCTTCTTAGTCTGACATGACACTGCTCCGCTAATTGGTCCAGCGGGGAGAACAAAGCGGAGAGAGAGAATGCCAGAGATCCTATTGAAATCAACGCTGCTGTCACAACTACATGATGATATATCCGCATCCATACGAGCGAGATGCATTCACACGCCAAAAGTGCAAAGACGTTTCTAGCTTTGTAAAGAATGCAACACAAAAGCATCCATAATGTATCAGGCCGAGTGACAATGAAGGCAAATTATAGTGTGTTTCACACAAACCATGCTATTATAAAAGTCTTTGTTATGTTCTAAAAAGAAGATTTTGCAGGAGAAAGAAACAGATCAAAGGACAAAGGAGAGAAAGTTAGCCAACCATGATTTTTCCACGTTATGATCTCAGCCCCATGAAGAAGAGGCTGAAGACGAGGAAATGTGACATATCAGCTTTTTGGTGACACGCTGTAGTGGTTCATGCTCTGATGGCTCTCATTCGGAAATGAGACTTGTGACCCTTTCTACTCTGAGTAATTCGCTAATACCTTTGAGCTCAGGGCCTAAAACTAACATCTTGCCACACCTGCCAATGGCTGGTGATCTGAGAAAATTTACTGGCCATAGATTCATTTTTTTATTATTATTATTTTTGTACTGACCATGAAACTGTATGTGCATTTTTCATCATCATCATCATCATCATCATCATCAAAAAACTTAAAATAAATCAAAGCAGAACAGATTGGGGAAACACATCTAATTGCAATTAACTATAATACTATTGAACTGTGAAATTATTATTATTATTACTATTATTATTATTATTATTATTATTATTACCACCACAACAGTATATTACAATACTGTTTTTTTCCTTTGCTTTAAAATGTTCAAATCAAACCTATATTTTGAACTGCTTCTCTTTTGTTGACAACAGATTTATAAAAAATTCTCATCACATGGGAAGGTGTTTGGCAAAGGTTGCATTTTCAAATGCATGTTATAACCAACTCAAACTCACTGCACTGCAGAGATGGAGTTTGTGTGGAGCAGCATTTACTGCGAAACAAGTTGCTCAGAGATACTGAAAACACAAGCCGCTCACGTGAAAAATGATCACAGCGCTTTACTCAGAAACAAAGCACATTAGATTACATACTTACATAATGACAACACAGTCTTTGTGATCTGACAGTCACACACAGAATGTGTTTTTCCTTTCCACCGCACTACTTTTCATTGTTTTTATGGCTGCATCCAAGTGCGGAGAAATGCTTCTTCTGCAGGCAGCAAACGAAGGTAGGAAGGCAACACATCCGAATGCAATGATCATATCAAATCCTGCCTGCTGAAATACCTTCATCTGATCGATTTTTGAAGGTAGCATATGTATCCTTCATTGCCTATCATATCCCACAATCATGTGTGTTCAAAGAGAGTTGAGCAGTGTTGCCAAGCCTGTGGTTTTTCTGTGGAATTGGGCAACTTTTACAATGTTGCTGTGGATTAAAGCGATCTCCCCAAAATGTGATTTTGCAGAAAAACCACAGAAAAAAACAAGACATAAATGGACTATTTTTGGGCTAGTTTTGATCAGAAAAGGCCTGATTTTGTTTCACAGACCTGGCAACCCTGCAGTTGAGCTAAAACAATAAATACAATTGGCATCTGAATGTTGTGGCTAATGATCAGTTTGTGTGCAAATGTAAATTTTTGACCAACTTTCTGATGTGATGTCTAGTGAGAAATTATTATTTCAAAGCTCCCTCTATTTAGTTGTAGATCATTATGCTGTTATGCTTCCTTAAAAGCCTGTCCGAAATTAGTTGTGTGAGGTACCTTCATGCTTAAAGGTGGGGTAAGCGATTTTTAAAAAACGCTTTAGAAATCTGAATCGGGCCGAATAGCAAAACAAACTTGTAGCCAATCATCAGTAAGGGGCGTATCTACTCATGATGTGGAGGAGAGAGAGTTCAGTGCACAGGACGGACATTAGCCAGCTGAGCGACAGAAAGATGGAGATGGCGGATAAAAAACAAAAGAGGAAAACGTCTGCGGAACAAAAGAAGGCTTACGGCAATAAGGCAAGAAGTAGGACCCGTGTAAATATCGAATCAGCTTTCCAGCGCTGGAGAGAACTCAAGGAGCGGAGGCCTGCGATCGGACGCCGAGGTTTCTTTGTTTCTTCTCGATAGGTGAGTAACACTGTGTCTGCGCCACAACAGCTAAAGTCTGTCTAGTACACTGGACGCGACAAAGCGGTCGTTGAAAATCATTTAAAATTTGTGTCAATACGTCATGAACAGAATGCAGCAACAGTTTTCTGTCGGGGATTTGTCGTGCCGCGCCACATCCAGTGTAGACCATAGATATGTATATATATCTATGGTGTAGACAGCATCACTGATTATAATGAGTTCTCGCGCTGCGCCACTCGTGTCCGGTGTAGATACGGGGTAACATTGGTTTTGCTTTGTTTCACAGAACTAATCGTTGCCTGGGTTGCGTACAAGGAGCGGAGGCCTGCGATCGGACGCCGAGGTTTCTTTGTTTCTTCTCGATAGGTGAGTAACACTGTGTCTGCGCCACAACAGCTAAAGTCTGTCTAGTACACTGGACGCGACAAAGCGGTCGTTGAAAATCATTTAAAATTTGTGTCAATACGTCATGAACAGAATGCAGCAACAGTTTTCTGTCGGGGATTTGTCGTGCCGCGCCACATCCAGTGTAGACCATAGATATGTATATATATCTATGGTGTAGACAGCATCACTGATTATAATGAGTTCTCGCGCTGCGCCACTCGTGTCCGGTGTAGATACGGGGTAACATTGGTTTTGCTTTGTTTCACAGAACTAATCGTTGCCTGGGTTGCGTACGTATGTGTGGGGCGGAGCTATCAAAATAGGGGAGAGACCCTTTTGGGCTAGGGGCGTGTTTGTTTTGGTGATTTCAAATGTCAACACTGGCTACCAGAAATCGCTTACCCCCCCTTTAAGGACTTCTTAAAAGAAGTTCATCTTCTAAAAACACGTCTTGAGCATTTTTTACCATTCCATTGCTCGCATCTCATGTTTTTGAAAGCAAAAATGCATTCTTCGTGAACTAACCCTACTGTTTCATATACTCACCAAGACGCTTGGTGAATGTTAATTTTAGGCCCTGTTTGAGCTTTCGCTGTCTCTTCATCTTCTCGACTGGATATCAGAGACAAATGTCAAATAATATTTCTCCGGTTTGATATTAAGCAGATGCAGCAGGAGCAGGATTCACGAGAAGCGCTTTGGGGCTGAAGACGAGAGGTGGAGGTGCGGTGCGTGATGGTGAAGATGCGAGAGATGACAGACAGAAGGCAGACTGGCAAGCAGAGCGTGGGCTGTCAGGCTCAAATGCGTGATGCTGCTCAGCCGGCACCATAAATTAAACCCGTGGGAGAACCCAGGCGAGGAGAGGAGTCCACCGTAGTCATGCCGAGCGCAGATGGAGGAGGTGGAAAATCTCGCATGCTAAATTGAGCTCCATCTCCTTACGCTTACCCATCATCTCCTAGCTTCGCTTTATTCCCCAATTCTGGCCTTTCTTTTCTCGCTGTATCGTCTGCCGTCATTCCCTAGACCGAAATCCAATTGCACAGGCCCCTATCACTTCCAAACTGAATCTCATTTAGGTACAGTGCCGGCTGGAAGCCCGCATGGATGGATCGCTTCTTGACAGAGTGGCTTGGGACTTTCGGTCTAAAGCCCACAGCATCTGCGGGCCGGTCCTCGGTGTGTCGTATCGTGCTGTAGTCATCAATCAGCATCACATCAAAGCATCTCGATGATGGATCTTGGATTACCTCCACAGGCTGAGAAATGACAGTCAGCAGTAGTCTGGCGCTCTGTCTTTGTCAGCGCCGTACGGGATCCACGATGTCCCCCATGCTGGTTTGTGAGCCTTCAGATTGTCTTCGGATCCTGAATTTTTAAAAACTATTCTTTTTGTGAATACGTTACATATTGAGACATTTTAGGTGAGTTTCTGGTCTCAAACTGATGTGTCTTGTTTAAAACATGTTTAAATATTTTAACAATTTAGAAATGTGTAGCTTAACAATTAGACAAAACAAAGAAGAATATAAACTGTTGACCATTTAGATCACAAAACAACTTTGCATAACGTTATAGGATAAAGTATTATTATTATTATTATTATTATTATATCAAATTCAATTTGAAAATAATTCTGCATATTGATTATCAGTCACTCGTCAAATACTACTACTACTACTACTACTACTACTACTACTACTAATAAATATTTAACATATTCACTTTTTTTTATTATTCAGGAACCGAAGACAATCCGAAGGCCCACAAACCAGCATGGGGGATGCATATACATTATTATTATTATTATTTAACTAAAACATAATAATAATAATAATAATAATAATAATAATAATAATAATTAACATATTAACTTTTTTTAAATTCAGGAACCAAAGACATTCTGAAGGCCCACAAACCAGCACCTTGGATGCATAGACACCGTTATTATTATTTATTTATTTATTTATTTATTATACTTTTTCGATGAGCTTCTAGTCTCAAACTGATGAAGAAGAACTGGCACAAAAATAGCAATCATAAAGCAACTTCTACCTGAGTTTTCAGCAATCAGAGCTGCGTGACATAACAGCGTCCTCAGCCTCTGGCCAATCAGTGCATCTGAATGATAAAAACAAAACAACTAAACAAAACAAAACAACATGTTCATCATTCTTTTATGGTCAGAGGCTGTAGCTGAAATTAGACTTACTGTGGCTGAAAGTGCAACTAGGCACAACATCACAGATGTACACCGTGCCATCTGTGGCCTTGTTTGATATCCACAAACAGTAGGAACCTCTCACACTGAGCTAAAGTCAGAAGAACTAGATATTTTTGTCTACATGTGGATTTACTTCAAGTAAATGGCAGTCAGCCTGTACTTGAATCCTCATATGCACAAGAACATTCTGATATTAATCAGGATTTGGTCATATTTTACTAAACGCATCAACATTTTTAGCATAATAAGACTAATCTAATATTCTGGTTTCTAGAAATTAAATTTTTTGTTTAAAATGCAGTATTGCTGAGCATAAGAGACTTCTTTCTAAAACAAATAAAATGTGTAAAGGTGAAACGTCAATAGCTGTTTTATTTATTTATTTATTTTTTAAGTCTTAACCAGATCTGTACGTTAATCAGAAAATTATGTGCATGTAAACATGTTCAGTGGTTGGTACGATCTGCCACATTTTCTGCTTGCAAAGAAGACAAATATGATACTAATATATAATACTTATAGTATGTTTGTGTGATCATGCTTGTGTTTTACACCTGGTAGACTAAACATTAACAGTAATCAACCACAGAACCCTCCAACAGCCACATCACCTATATTACATAAAAAAAAACACCCAGAATGCATTAGGATCTCCATAGCAACACCCTGACAACTCCCTAGAATATCAGAAGTGAGTTTTGCACAGGTAGGCACACAAAAAATCACATACAAACGTAAAAATGTAGTTGTTTATGCATCTTTACAGCTTCATCTTCTCAAGTCCTAAGAGCTGTGACCTATAGCCTGCAATAAAAACCTCAGCATCTTTAACAGCAGCAGTCACCACACACTGCCAACATCATAAATGAGTCTCCACATAATGATCTTCCCTACTATGATCTTCACATACAGCTCTTTTATTAATAACCCACACCTTCAGCAGCTCAGCCAGTGACTCAGTAATTCCTCACTCTCACACCGAATCTGCGCTTCGCTTCTGTGAAATAAGGATGCTTCTTTTCACAGACAACAGCTCACAGCAGTGTTCCTGTGCCGGAAAAGTCAGGTGAAACCTCAAAAGACGCAGCAGGCAATAATGATTCTGACATTCACAGCAAAACAAAATGGTGCATCTCGAAGATTTCAGAGACAGGAATGTCCTTGAGAGGACCAGGTCGGTGACTCAGGGAAGAGAACGGGACTTAATTGCGAGGAGAATGTGCAAAGAATAAGAAAGACTCCCAGACTGCTTAGGAACAGATGTGAGTATCGGCTCTTCACAAATAATGCATCTAAAAGCCAAACAAACAAATCAATATAAGCATAGACCTTCAGAATAAAAGCATCTCAACATTGTGTCTACAAGGAAGGAAGAGCACAAAGGTAAGGTATGATTTTCTGTATAACCGTCATGTATGAACCCTTAATAAAGCACAATAGCTTCACAGTTCACATATTTGTTGGCAAAGAAGCAGTAGGATTCAAAAGAAGCAATCGATTTGTCCTTGCTGAACAATTTATTGATCCATTGGCCATCAAGGACCAAACCCAAATCCCTTAAATCCCATTAGAGCTGAGGATGGGAAAGGGGGAAAGCAGCACAAATCAATCAGCGAGGCCTTCAATCTGAGCAGAAAGGGAACAAACACACCTCGGAGCGGCGCATGAGTATGTCACAGTCTGATTCACCATCTGTCTGTCCGAGCGGTGCAGAGCGGCCTTGGATCAGGTATTCTTTCTGAAAGCAGATTCCTGGATACCTTCAATGACATGAGATTCATGGACAGTACCTCATGGGTGGAAAAAACATCAGAAATCACAGAAGACAGATATTTCTCAAAAATGTCAACTGTATAGGCTATACAGTACATATATATGAAATATATATTTAAATACATTTATAAATATTACTTTAATGCTATACTACTACTACTACTACTACTACTAATGATAATAATAATAATAATAATGTACCGTACCTTTAATAAAATTGGGGTCCGTAAGTTTTTTTTTTTTTTTTGCCTTATGTTCACCAAGGCTACATTCACAAACTAATTGTTTTCTATTTGAAAATATTTTAAAATGTAATTTATTCCTGTGATCAAAGCTGCATTTTCAATATTTAAATACATTTATAAATATTACTTTAATGCTATACTACTACTACTACTACTACTACTACTACTACTACTAATAATAATAATAATGTACCGTACCTTTAATAAAATTGGTGTCCGTAAGTTTTTTTTTTTTTTTTGCCTTATGTTCACCAAGGCTACATTCACAAACTAATTGTTTTCTATTTGAAAATATTTTAAAATGTAATTTATTCCTGTGATCAAAGCTGCATTTTCAGCAATATTACTTCAGTGTCACATGATCCTTCAGAAATCATTCTAATATGCTGATTTGATGCTCAAAGAAACATTTCTTATTATTACCATCAATGTTGAAACCAGTTGAGCTGCTTCATATTTTTGTGGAAACCATGATACATTTTCATCAGGATTCTTTGATGAACCGAAAACTCAAATAAAATCTTTTGTAACATAAATGTATTTTTTTGATAAATTTAAAGTATCCTTGCTGAATAAAAGCATTATTTATTTATTTATTTATTGACAAACCAATCTTCTCACCAAACTATGTTTGACAACCTCATATCGACTTGGTGTTTATTGTAGACAGTATATATATATATATATATATATGAAAAAAATGTTTTGCTTGAAAAGTTCATACATTTTTGAGCATTTTATGGCTTACATGTACTTTTCGGCTATAATATAAGTATAACAGCTTGATCTGACATCTGAAATAAAAAGCTAACAGTCCAACCAGTCACACCACTCACTCGTCAAAAATGAAAAACAGAAACAGATTGCACACAATCTCCCATATTTTCAGTTCAATCAAAATAAAAGCATGTCAAGCTAATATGACTTTGATGTTCTACAATTGCAGTTTTCAGCATAACAACCTTGGCCTACTTGAGACGCCAACTTTGACCAGCTCTGCTAATTCGAAAAACTCAGAAGCAGAAATGGTGCTAGCGTGCACCGAGTTACCTCTGGGCCGCTGCCAAGTGTGTTTCTGAAAATTAAAGGAGGACTAAAAAGCGTCACAGCACCTCGAGTTCTAAATTCCCCGCACTGGCATGTAGGCCATGCTTCTTTGATTTAACACGTTTATTCACCACATTACGCACCAATTATTTCTTCCCAGGTGAAGGAAGGGGCTATAAAGCTCCCTTGCCATTGAACAAAGAGTATGAGAGTGAAACACAGACACAGAACCTGTTAAAGGATGTACGAGAGGACTGAAAGGAAATTATGGGCGACGCAGGGGAATTAGGGGTCCACGTTCTCACAGGAGGTGATGGGACGTAATTTGTTAAGATGGGAAAATCGTGAAACCACAGAGACCAGCATTGTTGAGCCAACTGCTATCCCTCGAGAGAATAAAGAGGACTAGTGTTGATTAACCAGCTTGGTAAGAACACCATTCACCCCGTGTTAAGGATCATACCATAGTGAATATCTTTATCCGAGTAATTCTTGGCCAGATTCATCATTCCAGAGAATTCGCAAGAATTCCAGCACAGATGTGGATACAGCTGCGGAAATTTGCATACTGAAAATCAGATCTCTGCAGCCCGAAATGATCAAATATCATAATTAAGATGGGGAAGGGTTTTCCTGCAGATTTTAATGGTTTGATTGTTTTGAATTTAAAGGAATAGTTCACTCGAACTGAAAATTTGCTGAATATTACTCACCCTCGGGCCATTCAAGATTTAGATGGGTTTGTTTCTTCATCAGTTTCAGAGAAATGTAGCATTTCATCACTTGCTCACCAATGGATCCTCAGCAGTGAATGGGTGCCGTCAGAATGAAAGTCCAAACAGCTGATAAAAACATCACAATAATCCACAAGTAATCCACACCACTCCAGTCTATCAGTTAACATCTTGTGAAGTAAAAAAGCTCTGTGTTTGTATAAAACCAATCCACCATTAAGGCTTTTCAAATATTGGCTTCTGGCTAAAATGTACAGTATCCATAATACAGTATTGCTTTCTCCATTGAAAAGTCATCTCATCTGAATCAGGAGAGACACTTCTAAACAAAAATGTGGGTGGATTTTGATGTGAGAGGACATCAGGAGATGGACTTTTCACTGGAGAAAGCAATACTATGGGTAGAAAACTCATATTTTAGGTAAAAAAGCTCTTATGATGGATTTGTTTTTATGCAAACATACAACATTTTGCTTCACAAGATATTAATTGCTGGATTTGAGTGGTGTGGATTACTTGTGGATTATTGTGATGTTTTTATCAGCTTTTTGGACTCTCATTCTGATGGCACCCATTCACTGCAGAGGATCCATTGGTGAACAAGTGATGCTACAGTACATTTCTCCAAATCTGATGAAGAAACAAACTCATCTACATCTTGTATGACCAGAGAGTGAGTAAATAGTTAGCCAATTTTCATTTTGACTGGACTGTTCCTTTAGGTTAAGCACATACAATGATCTACAGTTTGAACCCAGAAAAAAAGCAGCATTGTGGTCTCAAAAACACATATACTAAATAAACATAACTTTAAAATGACTTTGAACATCTTCCCTTTTAGGTTTGTTTCAGTGAGTCTTTTTCCAAACAGAGATGATGAAAATGTTGCCTTAAGAGTATGACCTAAATTTCACATCAAACAAATATGCAAAACAACATTGCAACACTGTCTCGACATGCCAGTTTCAATGTTCCCATGCACAACAGTTATGCTTTGGATTTTTTTTTTTTGTTTAACACTCATAGATCTTAAATAAACCTTTTGAAAGACCTTAAATTCTTACATATAATCTTTCGCCAGGGTTTAACTCATGTGGGTCATTCCTGTCATGCTCTTTTATGTCCCCATTAAATATCTCCTAAGATACTGCATAAAATATTCCAGTAACCCTTTTTAAAGATGAAAGTCATAGTTTTCTTGGAAATAAACCGTTTTTGTTTTTCTCAAAAAAATCCTCAATATTAGTTTCCATCCTGTTAGTCTATTGTAATCTGTTAACAACAACACAAACATAAGTAACAATAGTTTTCTGGTTTGTCTTCCATTTTGTTCAATTTTATTAGATGATAATTAAAATAAAACATGTTTAAAAAACCCACATGCAATCTAACCATCAAACCCTTACTTACCTAAAATAAGCATCCTATTCAGACATCCTAGTCATTTTCTTAACAATTTGTAAAGAATCAAGTAAAAAAATAATACTTATTAAAAACATTTAGCAGACACTTTTAACTAAAGTCGAATTCTATTAATGCGCTCAAGGTACAGTTTACATTATCTATGCATGCACTCCCTAGAAATCAAACTCATAAACTTGGTGTTTCTATATCACTGTTCGAGCTACAGGAATTTAAGAGTCTGAACATATTTCTGGAAGTCTAGTACATTTTATAGAAATATTTCTTACAGTACATTACAACATAAATGTTAATTTTGGACATACTGCACAACAGGAATGATCCACCTATATCCAGCTGACCTTTTGAGAGCTAGATAGAATATCTTTCCCCTGTGCAAGCATGTATTCACTTGATACCATAAAGTGCCTTTCATTTTTAAAAGCCTGTAAAGCATTAGCACTTCATATAAACCGCACTGACCAGTGATCATTATGTTCACCGTAATGCATTGCACTTCATGAGAATTTCATAACCAAGATGTGAACATCATGCATAGGTTTATAAAAAGAGGACATTTTTACATTCACAAATGAAAAAAATATATATACCCACTGTAACTTCACTCAACCTCCACCACATTTTATTTAACAAAATAGAAGCAGATCAAATGTAGCAAAGCATAGAAATGTAACTCTGAGACAAACTGTTGGGAAAATGCACCAAATAATAGATAAGCCAAAATGTGGTACAGTCTTTCACAGTGGAGCGACAAATAATTACCCTTCCACGCATGACAAGAGAGAGAGATGGAGATGCCTTGATGGACAGCCAGAACCAGTATAACAGATATAATAGATCAGAAGGTCACCCTTCAATTTCGGTCGGTTGGGGGAAGAACGAATGTTTTTTTTTCTTTGTGTGCAGCGTGAGTCACAACACACAGCTCTCTGAAGGCTCTGAATCTACATTAGAGTAAAACCATTGCAATATGACAGGAACCCCGTTGGGACGTTCTGCTGGATTGCAATTCAACCGACTTTGTTTTGTGCAACCTAAATCAAATTGACAGGTAAGAGAGAAAAGCATCTCCCAGTGCCAATATTTTCCACACTTGCAACAAGGCATGGCCATATATAGGATTCTGGATGGAGCTTTCTTATTGTATTATTCAATAAACTCGCATAATTAGGGCCAAGAAGAATATAAAGGTAAGCTACAAAGTCTAGATGGTACTCGGACTATGGAAATGGATGGCTGGTTACCTTATTTTAGCTTTTAACAGTTCTTTACTTACGTTGTTTTTGTTGTAAAATCATTACAGTGATACAAACTCAACTTCAAAAACATCAGCAGTGACATTTAAATGCTAGCAGTAAGATGCATGGCACTGCGCTCTACATCTCGTTTGTAAAAATGGCATTTTGGAAACAGCGTTCAACTCGTGTTCCTCACTACTGAATTTGATCCCCCCCTTCTCTGCGAGTATTAGCCATCACAGTGACACGCTTAGGCCTAGTCATGTTGATAACGTGAATCCGTTACATACCGGTGAACTTCAGCTCCCAGCATGGTTTCAAATGCTTGAGAGGCAACAGCGACATCTAGAGGCAGCTATTCGATCTACGACGGCTGTGATGACATCAGTCAAATGCACAGAGATGCCTCTGGTCTGCCTCTCCTACATATATTTACACCTTTTCATCCGCTTCACAGGACGTATCGAAGTAGCAAACGGCGTAATATTCCTTTCTCGTATTTGGACAAAATAGATGGCTTTACAAAAGCTCACAATACTTACAGTGAATAATAGGCTTTTGTGAAGGAATACTTCATCCACTAAAAATAATAATCATAATTAATAATAATAATAATAAATAAAATAAAGGCATCTCAGTCTATGTGCACTCTGTAGACGGTTCAAAATCTGCACATACCAAAGCCCCCTTCAAACATCACTTTTCAAAAAGAAAAAGAAAAAAAAATCCTCCCCTTGCTTCATCCTTGTACCCACACGCTGTATCCATCGACACACAAGATCACGAACCACTGGAGCTACATTGAATTTTCGCAGCATAAGCACGTCAGTGACTTGAATCGGTCATGCTTATCCGCATCCCAAACATGTCAACAGTTGGCACACTATAAGATAAACACATTTTACATTCATAAAGGAGATGACTGGGCAGATACATGAGAAATCTGCACTCAAAAAAAGTATAAATTATCCCCATATCAACCAATCAACTGATAAAATGTAAAGTACATGCATTTACAACGTACATGTTTATCTCCACCTTTTGGCCTGTCCACCTTTGAGAAAGAGAAATCAAACAGCAAATACAAATTCTAACTGACAAAAAATAGAAGAAATGGCACTTTTAATATAGTCATATATAGTTTTATATTTATATATATATATATATATATATATGTGTATATATATATATTGATGACACGAAAGGAGGGTCGCGTTGGCTTCCTTGTTACTATGGTAATGGTTCCCAGTGTGTGTTGAGACCATGCGAATCATGCAGATATGTTACAATCCGTTATTTACATTACATTCATGCGTTCGTGCACCGTTCCCACGTCCTCTTTTGAGCATGTCTGCAGTCTGAGCTGGGAGGAGAAAGAAAGAGAGAGAGGCTCTATACATATTTAACAGTGGGGGCCCCATTGCAGTGTTTGATGGACGCTATACTCAACTGAAGCAACAAAAATAGGCTATTTTTTTCCCACAGAGGCGAGTCTGAGGTCTAATGTTTGTGTGTCGCCCTCCTTTGTCACCGCAACATACGAAACGCAGTTCATCCGTTTGCTTGCCCGTTTCTCCGTGAGCATCATTTGTCAGAGAGAGAGTGGGCACCACAGTCGTAACCTCTGTGTGGCCCATCCGCATGATAAGCTCCGCTGTGCCAGTAGGACGAGTCGCATACTGTCTGTAAGGAATTGATTTCTGACGCAGAAGAGTTGCCGTCTCTCCGCTTCGATCTCTTTCGATTGCGCAGGATAAAGACCAGCATTCCCACCACAGTGAAGGCAGACGTCACGAAAACCAAGAGCAGACCGGGCACGAGCACCGATATGGACACTCTGCTAGGCTCCAGGTAGGAGTTGGGCCGCGTCCCCGTGTCTGCCGGGTAAGTGCTGTTTTTGGACAGCGAGGTGGGGGAGATCTTCTCGTAGAGTTGAGGGCACATCAGATCGTTCCTGATCCGCCGGAAATCCCTCTTCCAGAACTGCTCGGGAGACTCGCATTTGAGGTCGCTCACGATGACGTCTGCCCCAAGCTTGTCTGTCCACTGTTTGAAGGGAACGATGTTGCACGTGCAATCCCAGGGGTTCCCGTGCAAATCGATCTGGATGATAGAGTTGAGCTGGTCTAGGACGCCTGGCACAGTGAGATATGTGAAATAATTGTTATGCAAGCTTATTTTGGACAAAGAAACCCCCAAGAACGCATCCACGGGCAGAGCTTTGAGCAGATTGTTGTTGAGGAAGAGCACCCTCAAGTTGGGCATCGGGCTGAAGGTGCCTGGCATTATGAGCTGGATGTCGTTATATTCCAAACTGAGATACTCCAGGTTCTGAAGTCCAACGAACATCTCCGCCATTAACGTGTCCAAGTAGTTCTTGTCCATGTAGAGCCACCTCAACTCGGTCAGGTTGTGGAAGGTGCCATTTTCGATCATCTTGATGTTATTCCCCCCCAAATCGAGCAAATTCAAGCTGTGGTAGCCTCTGAGCTGGTTCCTTCTGATGGTGTGAATGTTGTTGTCACGCAGATTTAACTCATGCGCGCCCAGGGGTTTGGGTTTGAGATTAGCTACACTTTCTATCTTCTTGCCCTCGCAGTTGACCCCAAGCCCTTGTCTAGTTCCTATCAGCTTACAATCACAGGACTGAGGGCATGTCGAATTAGCCGGCGGCTCCCTTTCAATGGCACCCGTCGCGATGGCCGTGGGCTTCGTTTTCAGCTGCCAGTTCTCCCTGGCTTTCGGACGGCCCTTGTTATGCCCTCTCCCACCTCTGTGGGACTCCGTCACCCCGCTTGTTTTAGAGGGCGTGGGACGGGGGCCGCGGTCGGGAGTCTCGTCTTGGGTGGGAGGTGCCACCAGGCTGGAATCCATGCCGCTCTTTGAAGGGCACAACTCCGTCTCGGCCGTTTCGTTCAGGTCGTTCCCTTGCAGCCGAGTGGGTGCCTCGCAAATGACCCTTCCGATGAGCACATTCTGGGGGATGTTCTCTAGCCATTCCTTTAGGGAAACCAGGTCGCAGTTGCAATCCCACGGGTTGTCCTCCAATAAAACCTCCACGATGCCAGGTATCTGCTCTAGAATCCCCTCGTAAGGCAACGTTTTTATTCGGTTCCCTCTCAGATCGAGGTGCGTGATGGGCACGTTCTGAAACACGTTGATGGGAAGAGCGCTAATAAGGTTGTCGTTTAAGATCAAAACTTCGAGCTTACTCAAGTCCCTGAACACAGACGGGTCGATGTCCCTTAGAAGGTTGAAGTCGGCTTGAAGGTACTCCAGGTCGTCTAAACCGAGAAAGGTGTTCTTTTTGAAAGACCTGATCTTGTTGTTATTGATGTGCAGCCGTTTCACGAGCTGCAGTCCCAGGAATGCACCGGGCACAATGTCGTGCAAGCCATTGTTCTCCAAATGCAAGCTCACGGCATTGTAAAAGTTAGCAAACTCGTTGGGGAACAGTCTGGACAAAGAATTCCCGTGAAGCAGGAGATGGTAAAACTGGGAGCTCGGACCTGTCAAATGGTGCAGGTTCGTGAGGCTCCTTTTCTCACAGTCAATGTGCAAATCGCCTTCTATTGCGTTGCAGGAGCAGATCTGCTCCTTACAGACGTCCCTTGTAACATTCCCGATAGCTACACAAAGAGCCGCCTTCAGCAACAAAATCCAAAGCAGCATTTTCAATACGACACAATCATCCCCGACATCAAGACATGAATACAATCAGCAAGAGGGCGAGTAATGAGATAAATCTCCAGTCTAAAAAAGCAGAGGACACTCTGTGATTATATCCATGCTCAGTTCGCTATGTCCAGATTGAGAAAAATCGACAGCAAGAAGCCTTTTTTTCATCACCTCCCCATCGCATGCTCTCAAAACAATCTTAAAGCGTACAGAATGACATCTTCAACTCAATAATTTGGCTTTTCGGGCTCGCAAATCACTGACCTTGTGCTTTTATCACATATCCACGGCGCGGGAGCTGTTCTTTCTCCCGTGGTGCTGAAATCACACCGCGTACATCTCAATGAATCACAGTAAGATTAATCCGAGATTCTTACATCTTTAGCATCCTTCCTCGGACTCCGACGGCTTTGTTCAACGCTTTTATATCACAAACACGGTCGCTGAGAGATTCTGGACTTTTCAGCCCGGTGTCCACTGGCAGATCTAACACCCTCTGCTGAGCTGCGAAGGCAAAAATCCATCGGATGAGGGAATGCTTGCTTGCTCGCTCGCTCGCTCGCGCGGGGGAAAAGCAGTCCACATACAGGGCAAGTGATGGAAACGTGCACAGAAATCGCCGTCGAAGGGTTTAGATTGCTTTCATTCCAGGATGCATTTCTCCTCTCTATCCCCGCCGACGGCTTTCGCGGAGCCACTCCGTTTTCCCCATCCAAATGTATTTAAAGCACACGGCATTTCCAGAGTCCTCTCAGACGAGAGCGTACAGAATGACATCTTCAACTCAATCATTTGGCTTTTCGGGCTCGCAAATCACTGACCTTGTGCTTTTATCACATATCCACGGCGCGGGAGCTGTTCTTTCTCCCGTGGTGCTGAAATCACACCGCGTACATCTCAATGAATCACAGTAAGATTAATCCGAGATTCTTACATCTTTAGCATCCTTCCTCGGACTCCGACGGCTTTGTTCAACGCTTTTATATCACAAACACGGTCGCTGAGAGATTCTGGACTTTTCAGCCCGGTGTCCACTGGCAGATCTAACACCCTCTGCTGAGCTGCGAAGGCAAAAATCCATCGGATGAGGGAATGCTTGCTTGCTCGCTCGCTCGCTCGCGCGGGGGAAAAGCAGTCCACATACAGGGCAAGTGATGGAAACGTGCACAGAAATCGCCGTCGAAGGGTTTAGATTGCTTTCATTCCAGGATGCATTTCTCCTCTCTATCCCCGCCGACGGCTTTCGCGGAGCCACTCCGTTTTCCCCATCCAAATGTATTTAAAGCACACGGCATTTCCAGAGTCCTCTCAGACGATATTCCCGTTTCAGATAGGAAAAGAAAAAGAAAAGCTCAAGTATTCCACAAAGCACAGGTGTTGTTCGCGTGAAGGTTGTTTCTTTTTTCGCCGTGAGTGTGTGTGAGTGTGTGTGGAGGGGGAACTGCAGTTGAATGCGGTAAAATAATTAACTACTCGACGTGCATGCAACAGTGCAGCCGGTGCGCTGAGCTTCTTCTATTACTGTCACAACAAACACTGCGTCAAGACTATAGGAACTTTGCGCACATACGCTACGTCACAGCCCTTAAGACATGCGATTTGAAAAATAAGTGCATTTCAACAGGAACGCTGGGTATTTCCTTTTATATCACCATGTATGGCTTGATTTTTTTTTATGCAGGCAGAGGATCGACGCGTCAAATCCCAGACTATTAAAACAAGTGCGGATTGATTAAAACTCAGTGCATATATTACATTTATGACTAAAGCGAGTCTTTGACTTGACAAAAAAGCCTTTGTTCAAATATCTGGTGTGCAACACTTGCAGATAACGGGCTCTTGTGTGTCTACCAGCACGCGTTTGATTGAGGTGTGCTTTTATAATCATATGCAACACTTCGCTGGCAAATACATGAAAGTACAAGCCTTACTGACTCTACAGCCATCACGATTCCGTCTCTCGTATCTTTAACTGTACTGTATGAAAACTGTTTCATATCTGAGGTGTGCCTGCCTCGAACGCAAGCAATCAATATATCACTATTCTGCATTTAAAGGTGAGAGATGGTGCATGCAAAGCATTTGCTTTGATTCCTGATGAAGAAACATGCCCCCCCCCCCCCCCCCCACAAAAAAAAACACATCCCAAAATAA
>NW_015506611.1:49284-58608 GCF_001515645.1 Sinocyclocheilus grahami
ACAGCCCCCCCCCCCCCCCCCCCCCCCCAAAAAAAAGATACCTACTCAGTAAAATGATGGAAGGAAAGTACAAGCAATGTTAATAATTAAATGCAACTATTTTTAGAATTGAGTATCAATCAAATGAATCGTTCATAATATGTTACTGCAAATAGATCATGGAGACCCTGTAACTCTTCGATGAATAATTATTAAATGAATACGATATGTATTTATAAATTAATGAATATGCAGACACACACAGAGAGAGAGAGAGAGAGAGAGAGAGAGAGAGACAGAGAGCGAGAGAGAGAGAGAGAGAGAGACGTTTTTGCATTAAATGTAAGTTAAATTCCGAAGTAATATGCAGTGATTGAATAATTTCATCATAAACAGTAGAGTGACAAGCATTGCAGGATGGCTGTGTAATGACTGTACATTTTAGATCATTACTGTGTATATCATATTAAAATATCAACCTAATTTGAACCCAAATGAGACTAAAATAGTACTATAAACAATACCTATTTAACATGAAATTCAATATAAAACACTCTAATGCAAAATACATATATGCACACGTCTAAACAGTAGTACTAACATTTTAAGGTGATATAAAACGACTCTGCATCATCAAATTTCATCTTCTGCTATTGTGCAATTTAAGGACAATTTAGGCACGTAATAATGTGGATAAAAACAAACTGTTTTCTCTCAAAGAGTTTCCTTTAAGAAAATCAATGCTCATAAAACCAAAATATAATTTAAAAAATAAACAAATACGTAAATTTAAATTCTTAAGAATCATTTACATGCTCAAACGAAAGCTAGATAGATGTCATTCTTATGTTCATTTGTAGCTTAGTCAAGAACAGCTTGTTCACTCGTACACACACACACATATGCATCTCCATATCGTGCACACAGAAGCAGCTGTCATAAATCTTGCTCCTCCACATGAAGAAGTGCAGTATGGCAGCCTGACTTGCTGCTTGTTGTTGATCTTATGCCAATATTGTGTGGATGTGTACAGGTCAAAACAACGCATGTGGTTCAGTCATGACCATCTCCAACTCCCTCTGGCCTAATAGTCTAGACACTGTTGTCTTACCCATCATAAGTTTTGACACTGTGCCCACAAATTTAGGAAGAACTGTTGTGTAGTTCACTTCTGTGTAGCCAGTCCAAAGAAACATGCTCATTGTTTGGAAAGGAGACAATGTTGCAGGAACACTTAGTTTGAAAGGGTGCCAAGCCCAGTACTGTGTAAATAAAAAGTTGCCTTCTTTCCTCTTTACTTTACTTTACTTTACTTTATAGTTTCAGTCTCCCTCATTGTTTATTACTAGCAATATAGTTTCAAACATTTTCAAACATCAGCAGTACTACCATTTAAAAACTACTTTTGAAATTGAAAGAAGCTGTTGAGTCACATTCGCCTTGTTTTCAGGTTTATGTTTGGACAAGGATAAATAATAAGTGCAACATACGTTTCCAATGCCAATCGACTGTCATAGTATGAAAAGCGACATTGCAGTCATAAATAATGGCCTAAATGCTCTGAATGGCACTATGAAAGACAATTTATAGAACGAGACAGCAATTTATACAACACTGGTTGTAGTCAATGTTCTCACACAATTTAGGCTTCATACACATTTTAAAAGTGATTTACCTATATGGTTTTATTAATATTATTATTTTCATCAAACACTGAAGCATAAATTAGGACAAACATCCAAGCTGCTGTTTTTGAATGACAATAAATGAGGACAGATGCTTTCAAGCAAAATAAGGGGAAAAAAGCACCATCAAATATTCAATATGACTTGTGCACCAAGTCTTATACTCGTTTGTGGCCATTTTTCCACATCTGTCAAATGGAAAAGAGTAGAGCGAGCACTCTGAGTAAACAAATCATAATAATGAGATATTAAGTAATTATCAAATATTAAGAGGCATTCAATTATGACATAATTTATAAAAATGGGGAAAAGGCAAAAAAAAAGAAAACACACAAAAAACAAAATTATGTGATACTAAGCTATAATTCGCCGTCTTGGAATTATAAGTTTATATCTGACATTGTTTGTCAAAATTGAGTTATTCACATATTCTTATTCTGTGACAACTTATTTACATTATGCATTTTTTTTTTAAGTTGTGCACATTTCAGGACTTTTTATTTAGAAAACAAAAAGGTTCTATCTACAAAGTCGAACTCTAACTTGGTTCTATAAGGTTCTATCTGTGAGCCAATCAGCACTTTGAATGCACACAAGAGGACCAATCAGGAACAACTTTCTTTGTCATGTCACCAGACTGCTCCGTGATAGCAGGAACTATTAAAAGTGAAATATTTTATTACAATATTAAGCCTTAAAGCTAAATAGTCAACAATCTAATTGATGGGGTCTTAATTACAACAATAAAAGTCTGCAGGTTATCTCAGACATACTGATCTCTAGAGAGAAAGCAATTTTACCTGTTCCACTTTCTGTGGAATAAAGTCCTGGTCAGATATATTACAGTAGCTACTTAAACAGTCCCTGCAATTGTTTAAGTACCCACCATATTCCTGACATCTGCCCTGGACAAAGTATTTAGCACAGCCTTTTATGCATAACTTCAACAAGAAAAAATTATTCGTCCTAAAATATGAAATACATGTCATAGGAAGCATTAAATGTATCTTTCTCATACACGTCAACACATTGTTACAACACAAATGTTATGCTTTAAAACAAATTATAAGCAAACTGTTTGCATTTCTTGAAAATTGTTGCTTAAATTAATGTATTGCAAGATAGAACCTTCTAATTCCAAGCGGAAAATGACTTTTCAGAATTAGAAGGTTCTATCTGCATTTGACCCAAATTGTTCCCAAAATCCCCATTTACAAATTTGAGAGGATTTTGATATTATACTTTTAGAATACATTTAGGGTTTCTGTCATTTTCATGTATGAAAGTTACTTGTTCCCCATATCATTTTTGCTACATGGAATGCAAAAACTTTGAAGCTCAATATCTCAAAACTGCTCAGAATGCAGATAGAACATTATAATTCCAAAGCGGTGAACTATGAGATAAAAGGTGCCATACAAATCATATTTATGGAATAGAAAGTTATGATTATGGGATAAAATGTAAAAAAATTATTTGATATTAAGTAATACTTTTTACACAAAATGTCAAATTTTCAAAATTATGACAACAAATGTCAAAACTATGAGATACTAACATAGAAAGTCAAAATGATGAGATACTAAATCAAAGTAACGACATTAAAAGTAAAAATGTTGAGACAAGAAATTATAATTAAGATAAAGTGAAAATGTTGTCAAAAGGCATAATTGAGATAATTCAAAATTATGAGATAAAAAAATTCTCACATTTCTGTAATTTTATTTTGTAACGACTTAATTTCTACTGTTTTATTATAATTATGATTTTTACCTCATCATTTTGACTTTGTATTCCATAACCACAACTTTTTATCTCATAATTATGATTTTACCAAAGCATTTTTTTTCTTTAGTGGTGGAAATTGGCTTCCATATGATTTTGTTCATAGTTGTCAAAAAAGTAGATGCATTTACATGAAGAATGATTTAATGAACAAGTGATGATATGAATCTATAATTAAATTGAGCCAAATCTGTATTATTTCCACTGAGTTTCCGTTTATTAAACACATACATTGTAATATGGTTAAAATCACACATTCTCTACAGGTAGAGCAGCATATAGCATATACATGAAGACCAAATTGTTGAATGGGAAACTGCAGAGTAAGCATTCTGCCAAACTTATCCCTCAGTGTACCACTAAAGAAACTTCAATGTGCTACACAATCACTGGAATAATTCAATCTTTATGGGATGCTGTGGAGCACAGAGTATAAGGTAATCATCTCTTACAAACCAAAGACTTTTCTTCTTAAGGGATAAAAGTAATATCCCCTGCACAATTCATGGCTTGTTTACCAGAAACAAAGACTGAAACTGTTCAGATGACAAAAGGTTATTAGGCTGCCGATTTGATAAATTGGAAATTCATTATTTATATTAGTAAACAAATGTATCAAACCCTATATTATCAATAAAGAGACCACAATAGTCCATATTTCAGGTATTTTATTTATACCAGCCATCGCAGTCTGAAAGCTCCATCCATGGCTTGTGTAAATAAATGTTCAGCAGTATGGAGGGCTCTCAACAGAACAGGGCTCATTAGTGGCTGGGCACCCTGCACAGATTGGCTCTGGATGCAGGCTGTGAGACAGTGATGGAACTGAACAAACCCAAGCTCCATTTACAGGAGACGTGCATTGTGGGCAATGAAGGTCTTTGGCCTCTTGTGGGGCCTCTCAAACTCTAAGGACATACAAGTGGGATAATGACATTCACTGACCCACAACAACTGACCCTTGATTTAAACAAACC
This sequence comes from Sinocyclocheilus grahami, assembly GCF_001515645.1. Lineage (NCBI taxonomy): Eukaryota > Metazoa > Chordata > Actinopteri > Cypriniformes > Cyprinidae > Sinocyclocheilus > Sinocyclocheilus grahami. Next base: position 53,711 of record NW_015506611.1, read on the forward strand.
TACTGCTTTCTTGAGTAAAAATACATTGCTTGGAGTTATTGTGGAGAAATAAACATATTTCCGGGTATTTTATTTATACCAGCCATCGCAGACTGAAAGCTCCATCCATGGCTTGTGTAAATAAATGTTCAGCAGTATGGAGGGCTCTCAACAGAACAGGGCTCATTAGTGGCTGGGCACCCTGCACAGATTGGCTCTGGATGCAGGCTGTGAGACAGTGATGGAAATGAACAAACCCAAGCTCCATTTACAGGAGACGTGCATTGTGGGCAATGAAGGTCTTTGGCCTCTTGTGGGGCCTCTCAAACTCTAAGGACATACAAGTGGGATAGTGACATTCACTGACCCACAACAACTGACCCTTGATTTAAACAAACCTACTGCTTTCTTGAGTAAAAAATACATTGCTTGGAGTTATTGTGGAGAAATAAACATATTTCCAACTGACAAAAATAAATACGATCACGAAGACCCAATCTGTTTTCATTTATGTGTGTAGTGGAGTTGTTTTTACAATATTTGAGATTTATGAAGAGGAAGAATCTCATTTAAGTTATTGGACCTCTTGGAAAGCCTTGAAAAGATTAATGACTTCTTTCATTTTGGTTGTTGTTTCTGAATTTTATTGAGTTGGATTTGTCTTTCCTTTGTTTTTGTTTTTTATCCAAGTCTCTAGTAAGCTATTATTAAAACAAATATATGTAAAAGTAAAAGAAATATCTAGATGGCATGTTTGTATATTAAAAAACAATCAAACAAAAAAACAAAACTATATTAATGGTTGGGATTTCTCAAGGAGTCTTTCTGCATGTGTAGCTGGCGACAATCGTTACAAGTGAATCATTGCGTCATTAATGAAAGATTCTTTCAAACTCTAAAAGAGTCAGGCAAGAAACAACTAGGCTAATTTGATACATGTTTTTTTCAAAAGCAATTAGCGTGATATTATTGAAGCTCATTTCTGCCACATAAGAAAAAAACATAAAACAAGACTAAATCATAATTATGATATACTAAGTCATAATTACAAAATACTAAGTCATGACTATGAGATAAAAGGCTGAAGTATGAGATAAAAAGTCAATAATTATGACATAAGTCAAAAATATGAAACACTAAATCGTAACTGTAAGATAAAAAGCTGAAATTATGAGATAATGTCAGCAATTATGAGATACTAATTCAAAAATTATGAGGTACCAAGTTATAATTATGAGATAAAAATACAATTGTGACAAAAAAATAAAATAATAAAAACTATGAGATACTAATAATTAAGAAGTCAAAGTTATGATATAAAATAAAAATGATGAGGTAAATTGAAATTATGACATCATTTGAAAACGGACACAGTCAAATCTTTGTTCATTTAGATCATATGACTTTTATGTAGTGGAGTTGTTTTTACAATATTTGAGATTTATGAAGAGGAAGAATCTCATTTAAGTTATTGGACCTCTTGGAAAGCCTTGAAAAGATTAATGACTCCTTTCATTTTGGTTGTTGTTTCTGAATTTTATTGAGTTGGATTTGTCTTTCCTTTGTTTTTGTTTTTTATCCAAGTCTCTAGTAAGCTATTATTAAAACAAATATATGTAAAAGTAAAAGAAATATCTAGATGGCATGTTTGTATATTAAAAAACAATCAAACAAAACTATATTAATGGTTGGGATTTCTCAATGAGTCTTTCTGCATGTGTAGCTGGCGACAATCATTACAAGTGAATCATTGCGTCATTAATGAAAGATTCTTTCAAACTCTAAAAGAGTCAGGCAAGAAACAACTAGGCTAATTTGATACATGTTTTTTTCAAAAGCAATTAGCATGATATTATTGAAGCTCATTTCTGCCACATAAGAAAAAAACATAAAAAAAGACTAAATCATAATTATGATATACTAAGTCATAATTACAAAATACTAAGTCATGACTATGAGATAAAAGGCTGAAGTATGAGATAAAAAGTCAATAATTATGACATAAGTCAAAAATATGAAACACTAAATCGTAACTGTAAGATAAAAAGCTGAAATTATGAGATAATGTCAGCAATTATGAGATACTAATTCAAAAATTATGAGGTACCAAGTTATAATTATGAGATAAAAATACAATTGTGACAAAAAAATAAAATAATAAAAACTATGAGATACTAATAATTAAGAAGTCAAAGTTATGATATAAAATAAAAATGATGAGGTAAATTGAAATTATGACATCATTTGAAAACGGACACAGTCAAATCTTTGTTCATTTAGATCATATGACTTTTATGTCATAATGACAGACCTTATATGTCAAAAAGTCATAATTCTAATTAAAAAAAAAATCTAAAATATGACAGAAGTCAAATTTGGACAATTTATCTCATAATTACAACTTTTTATGTCGTAATTTTTTAAAACTTTTTTTTTTTAACTTTATATCTCATAATTTTGACATTTTGAGGAAATGGGCCTTCATACGATTTGCCAGTAAAATGGATGCATCTGAAAGAACGATTTAATGAACAAGTAATACAATGAATAATTCAATTCAGCGATACAGCTTAAACAGGAAGGTTCAGTTTAATTTATGCATACTTTTATTTAATCTTGTTTTTTTTAAGGGAAGTCTGTGCTCAGCTTTAATTCAGATTAATTTAATTTAAATTTAATTAAGTTTGTCTTACTGTGTCAGTTGCTTGTTTGTCATTTACTGGAAAGTGGAGTCAAATGCTCTTCAGCCTCAGTAAATCTATACTGATCAATATATCATTATTGTAGGGATCTATTGTACATCTGCTCATTTCAACTCACTGATATTTATGCCTATTCCTAATCTTAACTAACCTGGCACTAGCCTGTGTGTTTTACTGTCCTAGTTCAAGGCACACAAAATAGCATTTACTTTGGACTGCATTGGAAAGAGCATATATGTTAATAAATCCCTGTTCCTCAAACATATTTCTTCATTGCAGCCATGGTATCAACAATGCTAAAAACAGTCTGTGATGAATGCAACTACTTGAACGAATACAAACTTTCTAAAAGAGATGATTTCTGTTATGTACACTGTCAAAAGAAACACATATTTGAAATGCTCTATTGGTCCACTAAGACTCCAGAAATATTCAGAGAAGCTAGAATCTGCTTGCTGAAGCCCTAGAATAGGTTTGAATATTGATTATCCACAAAGATGTATGCAGTTACACAACTCCGGCTGGCTCTATAGCCCTGGGAAAAGGACATGAAACTTCAATATTTCTTACAGAGTCATGCTGTAAAGACATATTGAACAAATCATGATAGGACTTTGCCTGCTTAGCATACTGTACATATTATTTTTCGACACAGAGAAGCCTGAAAGCGCAAGTGAAAAAAATAAATAAAAAAACACTTCCCCACCCAGTATTTCCAATTCAGTGTGAAGATTTTGCTAAGGTGTATGAAACAAATAATTCATAAGAACAATAATATACACTGCCCTTGGATGTTGTAGCTGTACTTCATTTTACCATTAACATTTTTGGACATCGTCGTATTATTTGCACTACATCAGCATCTGCTTCTGGGTCACTTTATCCAGGAGACTTGCATTTTGCACGGCTGTCTTTGTCAACTCTATTCCACACACACTACAGCTTCATGTCTATTATTTATTTCTTTAAATATACAACATTTTCCGACCTTGTGAAGCGCAAAACAACTACACAAAAATATCACTACAATCTCGCTCACAAAAGATCTTCCCTTGACGTGACTAATATTCATTCAAGTCAGGTCACAGCAACTCAAATCTATGGAACTTGAATTTGAATGACTTTCACTCCAAGGTTTTGCTGCAACCCAGTTATCATTCCCTTCCAACTTCAGTCTTGCCAATGCAAATATTACTGCTACTCTTGAAAATAAAAATAAAACAAGTGTGCTGAATGTCACTGTATCCTATCATTGAGCAGCAAGGAGGCCCTTGAAGTCTTTTAGAGCCCTGCCTCTCTAATCAGATCTTTGCCCTTCGCAATCAAATCCTCTGATGTGAGTGTAAAAGAAAATGCATGGCACTTCAGCCCCCACTGAGCCTCTTCACCCTGCCTGAGGATAACCAGATGTGTTCATCAAAAACGTGCAGGTTAATAAACAGATATTTAATATTAAATATATATTAATTAAAGTTTTACCTTAAGTTTTTATAGTCATTCTGAAACGGCAAACAGAACACACACACACACACATATACATATACATACATGTATGTGTGTGTGTGTGTGTGTGTGTGTGTGTGTGTGTGTGTGTGTGTGTGTGTGATGCCCTATAGATCATAATAGGAAATGCTTCTTCAAATCAGCATATTAGAATGTTAGAATGAAGATCATGTGACACTGACAACTGGAATAACGATGCTGAAAATTCAACTTTACACATTTGCATACTGTATGTATATGTACATATGTATGTGTATGTATGTATGTACACACACACACATGTTGGTTTTTATGGTTTATGAGGACTCTCCATAGGCGTAATGGTTTTTATACTGTACAGACCGTATGTTCTATTGCCCTTTACCAACCCTACCCCTAAACCTAATAGATCATAATAGGAAATGCTTCTTCAAATCAGCATATTAGAATGATTTCGGAAAGATCATGTGACACTGACAACTGGAATAACGATGCTGAAAATTCAACTTTACACATTTGCATACTGTATGTATATGTACATATGTATGTGTATGTATGTATGTACACACACACACATGTTGGTTTTTATGGTTTATGAGGACTCTCCATAGGCGTAATGGTTTTTATACTGTACAGACCGTATGTTCTATTGCCCTTTACCAACCCTACCCCTAAACCTACCCCTCACAGAAAAAACTAATTCGGACTTATTTATAAGCCTTTTAAATTACGGGG
>NW_015506611.1:58947-66134 GCF_001515645.1 Sinocyclocheilus grahami
GCCTTTTAAATTACGGGGACACTGAAAATGTCCTCATAAATCACCTTCTCGTTGTAATACCTATGTCATACCCATGTTATTATACAAATTTGTGTCCTCATAAACCACATAAACATGCACACACACACACACACACACACACACACACACACACACAAGGTATCAAGGTATAATTTAGTCAATTATGATATTAAACGTAACAATTATATCCAGTCATAATTATGAGATAAAACGTTGAAATTGACAGAAAAGTTCAAATCTTTTTATGTCATACTTTTTACTGTTTATCTAAAATTATGACTTTTCATGTCATAAGAACAGATTTTTTTTTAAATCAAATGTCATAATTCTGTTTTAAAAATTGAAATTAGTACATACTTTTTTTTATTTTAGGACTTGCATGTCATAATTGTGACTTTTTATCACATATTTACAACTTTTTAACTCATAATTATTTATTATTTACCAAAGTATTATTTTTTTTAAATAAAAATATAATTATTCTCATTTAAATATTAAGTATTACATTTGTGCCATTTCTTAAGTCATTTCTAAATTGTCAAATCATCTTGTTGAGGTGAGATGATACTTCTTGCAAAAATACTTAGTATTCTCTCCTGGCAGATGATAAAACAGCCAAAAAAAAACTAAAAAACAACAACGACACACATTAAAGGAGGAACCCCAGGGGCATCTCCAGACCAGGATATTACAGACTTAGGGATGCCACTAAGCAACCACCTAGCAACAACCCAGAATCCCTTTGTAACGGCATAGCAACATGCCAAAACCAGTCAGAATACCTTAGCAACCACATACTAGATAAGCATGGTGACCTGGTAACCACAATACTTGTGGTGGCTCAGTTCACACAAGCAAGAAACACTCTTAATTTCTTTAGAAAATCCTTTTTTTTCCAGATCAGATTGACAGTTTTTTCCCAGCTTTTTGTGTCGAATCATTAAAATCCATTATCCTATACGGGATATGAAATGGCTACTAGCTGCCTGATTGATTTAGTTTAGTTTTTCTGATCTTTCCTGCATTGAAAGTTAAAACATGCAAATCATGCCTAAATTTGATGGCAGTCCTGTTATGATGTGGCCCAAATAACATTTCCCCACAGACTATACAGATGGCCACAATAAAAAAACATTCTTGTCGGCAGGAAACTGAGTGCACAAATACAGCAGCCCGTTTGAGGTCACATATCCAGAGCGTTTGAGAGGAAATCAGCGGAGGATATTTTTGCAGGCTAAAGTGAGGACGTAAGCTAAATTACATCTCGAGTGCGGATGAAATGAAAATTTAAATGCTTTTATTGGATAAAACGGTTGTGCAGGTGATTCATGTAGAGAAATTGGAAGGTCAAGAGCGATGTCTAAAGCAATAGCCCGGCTGGCAGGACAGCGATCCCACATGATGCACTGCGGGGGGATTTCACATGATTAATCAGCACATTTGTTCTGACTGATTGAAGGGGGAACTGCATGGTTTTCCCATGTTGCTGACCTGAGACCACTGGGATTATGTTATGTCATCTTTGGGAATGTAAAGATTCTTGGAATCTTGGAAACTTGGAAAACTGACCAGAGGCCTGCATTTCTGTCAAGTCACAAATGTATTTATTTATTTATTTTCATTGCATCATGAAGTTATAATTTGTAATCTTACTTAACTATTAGTGTCTAGCTTTTATATCTAGTACTGAAGAAAAATCTACAGTATATATATATATATCTATATAAGAATTCCTGTAGTATTAATGAATTAATGAATGCATGAGTGAAACCAATTATACAATTATGAAACAATGATATTGAAATATATGCATAATTAATAGTAAATCTTAATAAAAAATAAAAGTTCAACTCTTTAATAATAATACTGATGATGACGATGATGATGATGATAATAATAATACTAATATTTGCATAAATATATACTTCTATTATTAAAACTGCGTAAATTATTTTTAATTATGCATTTTACTATTTCATATGGTCAAATACACACAAAATGTTGATCCTAAACCTTGGCAATTTATCATAAGCAGTCTTCAACTCAATACTATTCATGCATGAAGCTAGTAATAACACACACACACACACACACACACACATATATATATACAGTAGTGTGTGTATTTGCCAATGCGAATGATTAAAATGCATAATTAACAATCAATAATGATTTAAATACAAATATAAATCTTTAGTCAAAGTAACCATTAAAATAATAATGTTTTATTAAATTTTATTATAACATATAAATAAGATAAATTATTTATTATTATTATTATTATTATTATTATTATTATTGCTGTTGCTGTTGTTGAATTTTAATGATTTTTTAATTGAATTATGAATCTTAATTATGCATTTTACCATATCATACGGTCAAATACACACAAACGTTTGATTTTGAACCCATGGCAATTTAACTTAAGCAAACTTCAACTCAAAACTATTCATGCAAGCATTCAGCTATTGAAACGCCACATTTATATTTCCTTCATTTTTCATCTATACCTTCACACCTGAAAAATCACCAATATTTCTGAATAATTACCATATTGAAGACTGCTGCGACTGACTTCTTTCAGAATATTAACCTTCAGGCATTCAGGAAAGAAATGCGCGCTCGTGTCATTATATCAGCACAGTTCTATCAGGTATAAAAGACAGCTCGGGTTCAAACCAAGTGTATTTACTGACTGAATCTGGCGTCTTGAAAAACACTTTCATCACTCTCATGTTACCGCGGTATCCTAACACTGACCTACCTGAATCTCTGAGCTTGTTATAAACCAAAGTCACTCTCAAGATAAATGCTGCTTTTTGTTACAATTCTAGCTTGTAGATGAGAGGAGAGCTTGCTGAAGGTTTTGCCAGCAGTGCTCGATTCAATTAAGAACGTCTTTTTCTTGCTTATTTTTCATCTAGCGGCTTAGTACTTTAGTACTCATTGTTTTTCAAAATCAATAGCTTGAAATGAGTCACAAGGCTGGTGAATTAGAGGCCCAGCAGCAACATAAAGCATGAAGTAAACACAAGCGCAGTGTAAACTGGCATCAAAAGCGCGCAGAGTTTTATGCCTGCAATTATTGCACTCCAAGCAAGTGTGCACAACAACATCAAGTGGCACAGAGCTTTTAATGGTGATCTCAGCCAGAGTAGACAAAATTGACATGGCCTTTTTATGTGTCGGTTGAGATTCGGAGCAGCGATTACGTTGGGCTCATGTCCAAATAAGATGTCACTGAAGCTGAGTGGACTAAGCCTGCAATTTCAAAATGATAGTGATTTTAGTGATATGAAAATGCATTTATTTGACCATTTGAGTGAGGATGGTGGGAAAAAAGAGGATTGCACAAAAGCATTTGAAAACGATTTCCACTTTGTAAAAAAAAAATAAAAATCCAAAACCCATTTAAAATGCTGAAACAATGTTTTTTTTTTGCAAGTTTATATATTAAATATAACTATATTTTATAATTATAATTATAATTATAATATAATATAATATAAAAATGTAATATAATTATTAGCCAAAAAAACTCAACCTCATATTTTAAACCCATATGACTTATGAAAAAAAAAAAAAACTCTGTGTGATGAACATGTATGTATTTTTATTATTGTCAAATGGAAACCAATCATTTATCAGCATTATTAAATTGCTTCTGAATATTTTAATTTTGATGCATTTATTTAGTAAAATTTAATTATAATCCCATTTTTTCATAACTCAAGTATTATGACAAACATACAGTATAATTTGAAAGGTTTCACATGGATGTTTCTATCCATATGACGGAAATCAGCACTTCTGTACACATCCAAGTCAAGTTAATGCATTCTATTTCAATTTAAACATGAATTGCTTTAAATGGTCTGCTTTATAATCAACCTGAAACAACCTGGTTACACCAACCAAAGATTTTAAGGGTCGGATCAGGCAGAAACTCATTAGGATGCACATTTGCACTTTTTACAGTGTGGGAAGCATATCCATTAGGATAAGCACACAATCATGGAACATATTTTATGGAGAAAATTATGTGGCAGGCTTTGTCATTAACCTTGGATGACAAGTTTATGCATTTTGTAAATTACCTTTGTAATTAATGACCACTCACAAAGCTACCAAACTGATGGAGAAACAAAGCCTGCAAATAAATACAGTGGCACTGCGGCATCCAAGGTGTTTGTCACAGAGGACATCATAGTGGAAGACCATTAATTAATTAATTTATTCAGTCATTTAATGCAACAGCAAAAGCCAGAAGATACAACTATGCTCGAAAACTCACGTCTGTCCATTTTGATGTCTTTATGTGGGAATATTTCTACACAAATAATCTTTCCATTTGTTGTTCATTTCATTTTTAATTAAATACATCAACAGTGGAATGGAATAAACAGAGATGAACATGAGAGCAAAAGAATTATGGCAGAAATAGGGAGGGAACTTTAGATTAATTGAAAACTGCTTTTCAATTTCAACAGGGAAAGTTTTTTGTTTTACCAATAAATTTAATGGTACCCTCAATTTAAAAGCAGATTGGTTTAATTAAAAGAGTGCTGAACCATTCAGCGCAGTGATTGAATGGAGGTCATAGTGAATTATGAGGTAAGGTTTTGGACAGGGAAAAGTGCTGAATTCCTCTATAATGTTTAGATTTAACTTCAGGTGCACAAACATGAACACTTTCTCAATGCCAGCATGCAGACGTGCTGATGATAGATGGATATATACACAACTGGCACCTTTTACGTAACTTTAAAATAATATTTTCTTCTCTAGTACACCTAGATTTCACATTAGTTTAAATATCTCATTAGCGTGTCATTTCTACATTAATTGACTTGAAAAACTTTTTCACTGGAGAATGTGTCATTATGGATTATGGACTCGTATGTTGGCCGGAAGTCACAAATTAAAGTCAAAACACCTTAATTTTGAATTTGTTTCTTACAAACAAGCAAGTTTTGACAAAAAAAAACTCAAGCTTATTTTATTTCAACTAGTTTCTAATTTTCATTTAATTTAACTAAAATAACTCAAATTAAACAGAAATAAAAACGAATAAAACTATATAGACAAACACAAAAAAATGACAAAAACACAACCAAATCAAATCTTTAAGTTAAAATGAAAACAGAATTTTTTTTAATTCAAAACATTTTGAATTATTAGTATCTCAATGATACTAAAATATCCCTTTTAGTTTATATTAGTTTATTTAATTTTAGTTATTTCAGTACTTTAAGTTAAAGGGGTCATATGATGCGATTTCATTTTTTCCTTTCTCTTTGGAGTGTTATAAGCTCTTGGTGCATAAAGAAGATCTGTAAAGTTCTAACACGCCCCCACATGTTTACGTCACTATGTGGGAAGATTTGCATAACGCCGCCCAAATGTTCACGCAAAGAAAGAAAGCTTCACTTTTATTCTCGCTGTAGTATTGTTGGTGCCGCCATGTCGGGAAGGCTCTGTGTGCTTCGTTGTGAAAGCGAAACTACTTTGTTTGGTCTTCCAAAAGAGTACGATATCCGCTTCGTAATGCCTGGAGATGATCCGTGCTGTTCGCTGAGGGAATACATCAACTTGATGCTGTGGATCGCCGGATCGGCTTTCACCGTGGACGAAGCAGAGTCCAGCTCGGTCGTCACATGTGGTTGCCGCAAGCCCACCCGCCGCCGCTCACTCTAGCGCGCTGTGTGTGACGCTGTGTTCGTTGTGAAAGTGAAACTACTTTGTTTGGCCTTCCAAAAGAGGACAAGACTAGAAATCAGTGGTTAAGTTGTATTTACAACACTGTTCCAGAACAGTTTAACCCAAATATTCAGATGTGTGCAGCACATTTTATGGAGGACTGTTTCCTGATCCTGGTAGAGTAGACTACAATGCCGGCTGTTCTGACTCACAGACTGTAAGTACGTTTTTTATATTTAAAGAATTTGCCACTGACGATTCAAACGCGAGTTTGAGCAGTGTAAGAGTAGCGTTTGTAGTTTGTAATTTCTCTGATTACAAATGCAGACATGGTTTTATGTTTACGCGGCGCGATGCAATGCAACACGTAAAAAGACAGTATAAGTCATTATAATCCGTAATTATGTCCCCACTGGATGCAACAAATGCCTCATTTATAATGGGTTTTAATGTTTTTGTCTCGTCGCTCCAGCTGGACAGGGCATCACAGTATGGTAAGGAGCGTAACATTTCCGTCACACGGTATTCGGCCAATCACAACGCACTGGATATTATTTTTAGCAACATCATATTTAAATTAAATGAAAACGAGAAATGTTGCCATAGCTGAAATATAATAAGTTTAAGTTTTAAAATACTGTTTTATTTCAGTTAATGTTTATTTCAAGTATATGTTTTTGCTATAGTTTTAGTTTACTACGATAACCCTACAACTAAGGTGTTCTGGGTAAAACAAAGCATATACACTATGTAAGAATCTACAAAATTTTTGATTATATTTCATGGAAAACTCTGATTAGTTCAGGAAAAAAAAAACACAGATTTAGGTATGTTGAAAACACAAAGCAAGAAAGCGTAAAAGCCGACCAGTCAACCTCCTCCTCTGGTATCCATAAACCGGCTTATCTAACCTCCCTCAGGAACTGGAAGACTCTTCCTCAACATGCATGGCAAGCAAAGGCGCTGAAGGATCTAGATAAGGCAAGCTAGCAGGGTTGGGATTAGAGTTGAGGAAGCTTGGCGACAAGTGTTTAACAAGGTTCAGCGCAGCAGGATAGCGAGAGGCGCAAATAATTAGAGCACTGGGGAACCGTGTTCTACGGGGGGTTCGGCACAGACCTGATATGTGACAGACAATAGAAGCCTTTGTCAGCAGCCATTGTTCATTCAGCAGTTAGCAGATGGTGTAAATCACAACATGTGGAGGTGTCCCATCTGCTGCTCGGGGCACCATCCTTTGCCTCTTGAATGTCTAGGAGGGTTGAAAACATAATTTAGCTTTAATAGAGACACTGAATGATAAACGTATTTACCCAACCCTTCAAAAGCCATTGTGTTATGGGATTTAATTTATCCCCATATAATAAGAGAGAGAGAGAGAGAGAGAGAGAGAGAGAGAGAGAGAGAGAGAGAGAGAGAGAGAGAGAGAGAGTAAATAAAAAAGAAAAAATGATAAAAAAAAAAAT
>NW_015506611.1:66348-75307 GCF_001515645.1 Sinocyclocheilus grahami
TTTCCTGATCCTGGTAGAGTAGACTACAATGCCGGCTGTTCTGACTCACAGACTGTAAGTACGTTTTTTATATTTAAAGAATTTGCCACTGACGATTCAAACGCGAGTTTGAGCAGTGTAAGAGTAGCGTTTGTAGTTTGTAATTTCTCTGATTACAAATGCAGACATGGTTTTATGTTTACGCGGCGCGATGCAATGCAACACGTAAAAAGACAGTATAAGTCATTATAATCCGTAATTAGGTCCCCACTGGATGCAACAAATGCCTCGTTTATAATGGATTTTAATGTTTTTGTCTCGTCGCTCCGGCCGGACAGGGCATCACAATATGGTAAGGGGCGTAACATTTCCGTCACACGGTATTCGGCCAATCACAACGCACTGGATATTATTTTTAGCAACATCATATTTAAATTAAATGAAAACGAGAAATGTTGCCATAGCTGAAATATAATAAGTTTAAGTTTTAAAATACTGTTTTATTTCAGTTAATGTTTATTTCAAGTATATGTTTTTGCTATAGTTTTAGTTTACTACGATAACCCTACAACTAAGGTGTTCTGGGTAAAACAAAGCATATACACTATGTAAGAATCTACAAAATTTTTGATTATATTTTATGGAAAACTGATTAGTTCAGGAAAAAAAAAAAAGAAAAAAACACAGATTTAGGTATGTTGAAAACACAAAGCAAGAAAGCATAAAAGCCGACCAGTCAACCTCCTCCTCTGGTATCCATAAACCGGCTTATCTAACCTCCCTCAGGAACTGGAAGACTCTTCCTCAACATGCATGGCAAGCAAAGGCGCTGAAGGATCTAGATAAGGCAAGCTAGCAGGGTTGGGATTAGAGTTGAGGAAGCTTGGCGACAAGTGTTTAACAAGGTTCAGCGCAGCAGGATAGCGAGAGGCGCAAATAATTAGAGCACTGGGGAACCGTGTTCTACGGGGGGTTCGGCACAGACCTGATATGTGACAGACAATAGAAGCCTTTGTCAGCAGCCATTGTTCATTCAGCAGTTAGCAGATGGTGTAAATCACAACATGTGGAGGTGTCCCATCTGCTGCTCGGGGCACCATCCTTTGCCTCTTGAATGTCTAGGAGGGTTGAAAACATAATTTAGCTTTAATAGAGACACTGAATGATAAACGTATTTACCCAACCCTTCAAAAGCCATTGTGTTATGGGATTTAATTTATCCCCATATAATAAGAGAGAGAGAGAGAGAGAGAGAGAGAGAGAGAGAGAGAGAGCTGATGAAGATGATAAAAACTTTAAAACTAAAATACATAATTGGCTGATTTTCTAATAGCCTCTCAAGAATATGTCCAGATCACATTTTACAATAAAAAAAATTACATTTAGGTAAATGTAGATAATAATTAAATATAAGATTTATATTTTGTGTAATGTTTTATTATTTATCATTATTTTCAGAATATTAATATTAATAAGAAGAAGAATGAAGCACTTATTTATGCATCAGTCAATCCTAAAACTAAATATGTAGATTCATCCTTTTTAAGGAATATTATTATTATTTTAAAAAAATTTATGGATTAGATTTATGTATTATGCATTATGATTGGGAATTTATGTTAAATAAATGTTTTGGTGGTTAAAATAAAAATGTGATTAAAAATGTGTCTACAATGTGGCTATTTCAGACTTGTCTGACATTTTAATGTTTTAAAAATTTTAAATGTTCTGTATTGTTGTCTTTCAAAATTATTTATAATATTTTAAATGAGTTTATCTTGTTAGATGTTCTGCTTTCATTTGAACTTGACTGTTTAATTTTTACTGTAAAAAATCTGTAAAAATAGGGAACAATGTACTGTATTAATATTAAGGATTTTTTTCCATATTTACTGTATATACAGGTGTATACAGGTCTTGTCCCTGTATTTTGAATTTTGCACTTCATTGTGTTGTGATTTAGGGTTAATGGAAATGTCTGTAAAATTAATGGATAAAGTAATGTTTTCCCTCTCTTTTTCCCCCATATATATATATAAAAAAAGACATATATATATATATATATATATATATATATATATATATATATATATATATATATATATATATATATATATATATATATATATATATCTTTTTTTTCTTCATTTTTTTTTATATATGCATGCAATGCACTCAGTCCCAAATATAATTAAATGTATAGCAGTCTAGTGAACTCTAGCATGATTAGAGTTTTGTAGATTTCCGTGCTCTGGCGCGAGTCCCATTGACCCAGCCTGCACATCGCAGCACAGAGATCAGAGTGCAGCAAAGCAAATTCCCTTTCTGAATTTCTGCCCGGGTCTTCGCTCATGCACTGCGATCTCAAAGCAAATCTCACAGTATGGCTGTAAGCTTCACATAATATCTATGATAATGAAAGGACATGAAAGTGCATTTCCTATACTTAGCTGGAAGGCTGATAACAGGCCTCCAACAGATGCAAAGAATTTTAAACAAGTGGGCAGGACCGCTGCTTCTGCTTCTGCCGTATACCACTTGCGTTTGCTGTTTTCACATGTTTTCTGTGTTTTTGTTGTGAAAAAGTCAAATGGGTTTTCAGCGCAGAATAGGAGCCAAACAGCATTAACATATACATTCATACACCCACACTGATACACTTTCAACCCTGATTCTCATGACTCCATATCAATTGATGATCATTTCCCTGTTTAATTCATGACTTCGTACGGTAGAAGAAAAACTCTATTCTTTAATACATTCATTATTTAAAGACTGGACCCGGTAGAGCAACTCAACAGATTGCTTTGTGAAAAGAACACTAGAAAACGTCACATAAATTCCCAGAAATGGTAGGTAGTTCAAACTCTGTATCTCTGTACACTGGCATCATAGACATGCTCACGACTCAAAGGATTTTCCAGGTAAGCTGCATAACTATAGAGCGTTTAAAACACCTTATAGTGGCCTAATTTTAAAATAACAGTGCATATATCCCAGTCTGTCTGTCTGTCTGTCTGTCTATCTATCTATCATCTCTGTCTGTCTGTCTGTCTGTCTGTCTGTCTGTCTGTCTATCTATCATTTTTTTCTTCTTGTTTGTCTGTCTGTCTGTCTTTTTTCTTTCTATCTATCTATCTATTATCTATCCATCTATCGTCTGTCTGTGTCTGTCTGTCTGTCTGTGTATGTACAGTTCTGACGTTTGCATAAAAACGCAGCTTTTGTGTCTTTAATGTTTTACGTTGTTTCAATTTGTGAACTTCATGCATTTAGTTTTTTTCTTTTTTATGTATTTTTTTTTAAGAAAAAAAAACAAGGTATAACTTGAATGCAATTTGGATTAAAGCATCTAAAATATAAATGTAAAATGAAAATATTACAAAAATCAGTTTTTATTTGCATTATTTTATACTAGTATACTATTATAATACTAGTATAATAGTATAAAATATCCTATACTATTATCCTATATATTATTTTACACTAAACTATTAATTTACACTATTATAGTATTCATTCATATTTTGAATTAGCTTTTATTTTTATATTTTAGGTTTATATTTTAATATCTGATGACTTGGCAACTAACTGAAATAAGTAAAAATTGTACATTTAGTTTATTCATCAAATATTTTTATTTTATTTTATTCATATGTTTAATAGTTTTAATTTTGGTTATCAATAACAACAAATCTTTCAAGTTTCAAAACAAATTACTTACCAAGCAAATTATATGATCATAAATCATAAAAGTTTCCTCATAGCGACCATGGGGTATACTGTTTACTAACATGTGAGGGAATTCTTACTTTCGTTTGAAGCGCAACCAAACAGAACAGCAAAGATACTCTTGTCAGCCAGTGGTTAGTCAAACAGAGCATAGAGCATACAGAGCATAGTTAGAGCATACAGCATGTTTTGATAGCGCCACTGAGTCACGGCATTAACCGTTATCATGGGGATCAACCTACGAAGTTCACTGCAAATTAAGCTGCAAGAAAGTATTTTAACATCGAAAAATGTCACGCACCACCTTCAGCTAAGACTTTTTTGCATTTGATGTTTTATTAAAACGTTGACCAAGACATTCAGTTCAGAGTTTCCTAACCTCTCCTAACAGTTTCACTGAGCGATGCCAAATCTCTCTCTCCCTCCTACTCTCTCTGTTTATGGTCTATATCGGAGTCGCTTGTGCCAGCTAAAGGTCACCCGAATGCAACAGCACAAGCCTGAATGCTGCCCTGGTGTTAGTAGTCCTCTGCCGAGCAATTATGGCAACTGAATTACCATGGCTTGCAAGGTTGTCTGGGATCATTACCAATTAACCTTTAGGGATGCCTGGCACTGTGCTAGAGCGCGTTTTGTCAGGGAAACAAAGGGGACAGGAAGGAAAACACTGGTCTAAATTATCCAGAGCTTGATAACACACAATTATCAACTAATTATCCCCAAGCTTGCCTCCTCTGCAGTGCTTCTGCTGGCGTCATACAGGTTTGTGTCATAATAAGGCATATTAATGCAATTAATTAACTGTCGTTATTGCATATTTATTTAATTAAATATTCTGGGTTCAGTAAACCATAAAAAAATTGTCAATAAAACATTATTTATTATGAGAGTGTTTTCTACTCACAATTTCTACTTACAATTTCATGTTTAATATTTATTGTAATTTGTGAAATGTACTAGTAATTTCTAAGTGAAAACACATTTTTTTTTTCAGATTAGAAGTTTATCTAATGCTAATTACAAAAAATAAATAAATAAATAAACCAATAAAATAAATAAGTAAATAAAAGTGTTTCGAAAAATGACAAACATAATTAACATCATGAAGTTTTTGGAGATATTTTAATATTATATTTAAATATATTAATATATTTAAATCTATTTAAATATAGATATACAAAATAATATAAGACATATTATATTTCATTTTCAACCTAAATAAATAAATACATAATTGTTTTGTGGCTTTTACAATATGTGTTAGCATGATTTTAGTCTGGGGGAAAAAGTGTTCTGTGTGAAGTTTTACAGCTTAGTTTCCATGAAAATGTAATGCTTCAAATCCAAAAATAATCATAAAAAGACCACAACCTTATTTTTTGCTTTTTATAACACAGTAGACACTTTCATCCAAAGTAACTTGGATTGCATTTAACAATGTGGCTTTTACAATATGCGTCATGATTTTAGTGTGAAAAAAAAATCCATTACTTTTCTGTGTAAAGTTCTATGCAATTTTACAACTTTGTTTCCATGACAACAGAATGCCTAAAATTACTGTACAAATTACAATAGCCATTTGAAGTGCCTCCCTTAACCTCTTTTTTTTTTACTTTTATGACTTCAGCATATCTTTTTATCCAAAGCGACTTGTATTGCATACATTTTATCACTTGCATTCCCTGGGAATCGAGCACATGACCTTGGCTAGTTTTACACGCAACTGTTTGAGCGTGAGAAATGTTTTAGTTTTTTGGGTTTTTTTTTTTTAATCAATATTATCTTTGTAAGGGAAACAGTGATAATAATTTAGCTCAAAGGGAATCATTTAAGATTTTAAAGGGAACTCCACCATTAATATGCAAGGGAATTAGGACAGAATCACTGTTTTACGGCAGATCACTGAGACGGCCTGCGATTGACAGCAATTGACAGCAATTCTGCAATGGATATCAATATCCAAAATATAGTGAAACAAATCAAGTCTTAGGTCTCCAAAGAGCCTGGTTTTATCAAGAACATTCCCTGGGAATCGAACTCATGACCTTTGGGTTGCTAGTCCCATGCTTTACTGTTTGAGTAAGAGAAATGCTTATAGATTTTTAAAGAGCTATTTTTGTACTAACCAATATTATGCCCCAAATGCTGAGCTTATGAAAGAATGAGCTTAACTTGTATTGAATCTTAAAAACTGAAATATCCTTTTAATTTGATATCAAGTCTCCAAAGAAGCCAGTCTTAAGAACACTGCATAGGCTGAATAATGTAGTTATTTTGAGATTTATAAGTGTTTGATGTTACATTTTTAGGTAACAATACTACAGCGAGAATAAAAGTTACGCCTTCTTTCTTTGCGTGAACATTTGGGCAGCGTTATGCAAATCTTCCCACATCATGACGTAGATATGTGGGGGCGTGTTAGAACGAGCCATTTTAGGTAGGAGTGGTTGACTCTTAACTTTTTTAAAGAATATCTCTTTGGATTTGAGACTTTAGTCTTTGCAACTTTACAGATCTTCTTTATGCACCAAGAGCTTGTAACACTCCAAAAAAGAAAGAAAAAATTTAAATCGCATCATGCGACCCCCTTTAAAGCTATAGTTTAGACTCCTGTGACATATTGTAATCAATGGCAGTCTAAAGGACTAAAGGATTGGTTACATGTTCCTGTCTTTGTCGGATATTAAAATGGTGGTGGCTTAAAGATGAGTGACCGCTAAAAGCTGCCTGCCACATAAACAAATCAAAGGAATAATTTAGGGGACACACAGGAGCCGTTCTTTCAGAACAGACTTCTGACTCAACACTTTAAGATCCAGCGCTTTGACAGTGCGCCTCACATTTCACATGAATTTAAGGCTCATTTGCTGCAGACATCCTTCTACTGTCTGTTACTTTGGCATATGTTTCTTCCTCAAATACAAGCTGGAAAGACATATGCACAATGTCACAGTATTTCAACTTTAACTGAAAGATTATTTGAGGGCAAGGAATATTGCGATTTTTAGGTGTGCTAATGCTTAAAGGATCATACCCAAAAATGTTCACCTTAAAATGGGTGAAAAAAAATAATTATTATTTACAATATTATTTTTTTAATTAATATTTTTATTTGGCAAGGATGCATTAAATTAATAAAAACTGACAGTAAAGACATGTTAAATGTTACAAAAGATTATAAAATAAATTATTAGAACTTTCAACTTTCAATCATATAATCCTGAAAAAAAATGCATCCACAAAAAACATTAAGCAGCACATGTTTTCAACATTAATAATAATAATAAAAAAAGAGATTTATTTTATTGCGCATCAAATCAGCATATTAGAATGATTTCTGAAGGATCGTGTGACACTGAAGAGTAGAGTAATGTTGCTTTAAATCAAATATTGTAAAATGAATACTGTATATAAAATGTATTCAAAGAGTTATTTTGAATTGCAATAATATTTTCAGATTTTTTACCAAATAAATGCAGCTTTGATGTCCATTAGAGACTTCTTTCAAAAACTTTTGAACTGTACTGTATAAATTCATTTTGAATTGGAATATTCAATTATATACCATAAAAAAAAAACACAAATCAAGTTTTCGTCCATTTTGTCAACTTCACATTTTTAAAAAAGGAAAAAAAAACCTTCTAAAAATATATTAACGTTGATAGAAATATAATTCCAATTTATTCAGATAGACAACTATCAAATTTCACAACATTGAATTGCAAGCATTAGAGACTTTAAACAGTAAAAAAAAAATATATAGTTTGAATAGTAGTCTATACTGTACAATCTTTTTTTTTTAAATTTATTCGAGCACACGTTAGCTATTTGCAAAACTAATGGACATAAACTAAAAGCCACAAAAATCATGTTGGAACCACATGAACATAAATGCTGCCAATGTTTTTATTTTATTTTTATAAAGTTTAACCTTTAACCTTATGTACTAGTTACAAATTCACCACTAGATGGAAAATATTGCCAACGACATCGGCAGACCGCGGGACAGGACCTGGATCTAGAGGCTAGATTGAATGGAGGGGTCATTCCCAGTGAAGTGGGAGGTAATTTTGTCCACGGCTCTTGCTAGTGGACCAGCGTGTGGCCAGGGGCGAGGTTGTGATTGGCCCGGGAACAAACGCAAATATAAAAAAAGCTGACAATCCTCCACGAAGAAGCTGGCAAACCAACACAGCTGGGTTTCTCAGAGGAGCACCACATGCAGAGGCAAAGGGAAGAGCCAAGCCTTCACATCCAATGGCTCTTGAAAGATACTGACAGCTGCTGGAAGACAAAACACACACACGCGCATAAGCAAACACTTGCTCAGCCTGTGGATGTGACTGCGGCTGCACTGTTGCCCTAGTTGCTTCTCGCTCTGTGAGGCATATGCAGAAGGCCAGTCCATAGACACGAACCCAAGCAGTCACCCTCTCAGAGACACTTCACTGCCTCACACACACCGCGTGCTCCAACACACACTGCTGCACCTCCCAGGGGTGGAAACACAAGGAAAACAGCTCAATCAAAAGGTCATTGTTTGAGCAAACACTGAATAGCTATTCATAACTCATTTCCATTCACATTTCAGCATATGATCTCTACATAAGCAAAGATGATCCTGTTTTACATACGATGCTGTTTAAAATGACAAAAAATATATGTAAGCAAAAATGTAATTCTGTAAGGTTGCTTCTTTACACAACTGTTCAAAATGTTGGGGTTGGTAATGCTTTTAATGTTATAAAAAATAAGAAGTCTCTGCTCATAAAGGCTGTGCTTATTTGATAAAAATACAGTAAAAACAATAATATTGTGAAATATAATTATAATTATTTTGTATTAGAATTTAAAATAACTGAATATATTATTATTATTATTATTATTATTATTATTATTATTATTATTATTAGAAATATTATTAGAAATTGACTTGTTTCAGGTTTATCAAGAACAGCATTTATTTAAAATAGAAATCTTTTAGAAATCTGTTATTTATTATTAATTTAATGTGTCCTTGTTGAATAAAATATATAATATACTGGATTGATAATGAAAATGAATTATCAATAAAATTGTATGTATGTATGTATGTATGTCCCAAATGAGGCAATTTAAATGTCTGAAATCTGAGAATTGATTTCTCATTTCAGCTGCAATTATGTGAGTGTGATTTTAGAGTTAGATTTTTTTTTTTACGATTTTGATATTTAGTTCCAATTATGTTTGGGATATGAAGGGAGTTTAT
>NW_015506611.1:75494-85260 GCF_001515645.1 Sinocyclocheilus grahami
ATACTAATTTAGAAAATAGCTGTGCTGTTTGGGTAAATTAATGTTTATTACAAATATTTTATTTGATATTTTACCAGTGCCCATTTTTTTATGATGGCAAAAAGCACTAAATGCATTCTCATTTTTATGACTGGAATAAATATGCTTTTCTCTAAATCATTTAGATTTGCCCTCATAATGCCAGCACTGATGCCAGAGGAGATCATTTCCTTTATTATTTCCTTGTCATCTGTGATCGTATGGGAATTATTCCACATGAGATCTCCTTATCTGTCCTGATGCTCTAAGTAGATATTTGAGGTTGCTCCTGTGATGTGGAGCACATGGCTCAATCTGCTGTATTATCCGGGGGCTCAGGAGGTTCTTGGCTGACAGGTGGGTCAACACTCACACTGAGTTCCAAGAGGCTATCACTGCTGTGACAGAAAGCGCTAGAAAGAGAAATAGAAAGGGCTGGAGAGAAGCAGAGAAGACAGAGGAGCCAGACGCAAGGGAAGAGAGCCTCTTTCAACAGACTGACATAGCAACACAAATGTAAGAGTCAGCCCAGAGCCATTATTCAAGACCATGGAAGATGCATGAAAGCAGTCTGCAGTAATGGGAAATCATGAAATTTAAAGGGGCCATATCATATACTGTATATATATATATATATATATATATTTACAGAGTTTACTGTTTCCTCCTAAGGTCCACTTATAAAGATGTTTAGCACCACAAATAAGCATTATTTAGTTGTTGTTGTTTTTTTGCCACTGTAACTTTAAGACATCTATTTCAAATCATCCAATTCATATGTGAGGTTGGTAGGTTGCCAGGACCATATCATCATATTAATAGGACCATATAATTTGCATAGTATTAAAAAATGGATAAACATATAAATAAACAACATTTTAAAAGTATTTATAAAATTACGAATAAACTACATGAATTATAATTATGAATTATAAATACATAACACACATTTTATACAGTAAAATATATAAAATTCAAAACAAATTTTATTTAATTTTAATTAAATGTATAATGTCATATTTTAATGATATTGTAATTATTAATAAAAAAAAGAAAAAAAATATATACATTAATTCTAAATATGCAATTTCGACATTTGTATATAAAAATTATTAATTATTAATTATAATGATATAATTATAAATAACTTATACACATGGTATATGATAAAATATATAATATTCATAATATATAAATTTAACACAGATTCTCTCTTTCCTGGACCCTTTAAACTGTCTCTAAACTGCACCAAGACTCATCCAAGTATGCAAAATGTTTCCTTTTTACATCCATATCCGCATTTAAATGCAAGCACCCTCTCAATCATCTGGACAAGCCTGTGCTAAGGTGACTTTGGTGAAAATAACTTCACCAGACATATGCTTTGAACTTTGAAGAACACATTCCCCACTGAATTATATGCCAATTTCCAAAATCTTTTCAAGTTGGTGCAGGTGACTGCATGTGATACACATGGTGTATAATGTCACCTTCAAACACGGGACTTTGAGGCATTAGGGTTAGGCTGTTATTGTTCAATGTTATTCGTGTTGCTGCCATGCTGATGGAAATACATGCATGTTTGTTACATATACATCAGAGCTGGACAACTGAACTTACTGTTTATAAGTGTGAATTTGAATTGATTTGACCACAACACACAGAAAGTTGCATTAGAATTTGAATCGCAATAATAGGAATAGGAATTTACTGAATTGCAATCGCACAGAAATTCAACAGAGATGTTGCATTCTGGGAGATGAAGTATTCTTCCAACCTGTCAATATGTAATGTGCTCTTCAAGTGGAGTCGGACATATTGTAATTATGAGTTCTGAGCACATGAATGACCAAGAGAAGTCATATTTGCGAGTGGATTATAATGTTAGGGAGCTGAAGTGAAGACAGATGGAAAGATGGCTCCACATGCAGGATGGTTTAATAAAGAGAACAAACAAGAACCAGGAAACAGTACAACATAAAAGTCCAAACAAGATGCAGAGAATATATAACACTGAATAACAATGATACTTGAACTGCCGAGTTATGTTGGACTTGGTGAATTCATCATTTAAATATAGTTGCTTGGGTTTATTGTTCACAACAAATTTTTGTTCTGTTGCATCATAATAAGGGCAAGTATTATTCTAACTTCAAGGCTTTTTATTTCATTAAATTTTTGTTTTAACTTTGGAACAAGGCAACTGTTAAAACAATATGTTTTTTTTATTTCAATTTATGTTCATTTTTAATTTGCATTTGAATTGCAAATCTGCATCCCATTTGATAGTTTCTTTCAAAATTGATTTAAATTGAAGAATATCGGTATTTACAAGGTATTTTCAATTTATCTCAATGCCATAGATAGATAGATAGATAGATAGATAGATAGATAGATAGATAGATAGATAGATAGATAGATAGATAGATAGATAGATAGATAGATAGATAGATAGATAGATAGAGGCAATGTTGATTTCACAGAGGTACTAGCCCATATTATAAAGCCTAATAAAAAGGAAAATTAGGAGCAGCATGTTCATCCAGTACAATGATGAATGAGATGTCACCTAATTTACTCTCACTTTCAAGAAATAACACGTTTCACTAACAATGTTCACACAATTTTCTCTCTCCCTCCATTTTTTTTTTCACAAATAGTTTGTCACATTAAAATAGACATCCCCCAACCTTAATTTAGCATAGAAAGGATAAACTGCCATATGTCCAGATGTTCATTAACATCTTCGAAGTCCACAGAAGAGCTGCTGACTTCTCAAGGGTTAAGGTATTTTGATTTGTAGTTTGATGCCTGACTGAGTACAGTAAGTACAATGTATATATATACTGTATAAAATTGCTTTAAATTAAGCATAAGTAATATGTAAAATTTGTATTTTCATTTCTGATATACATTTCATTTGCCATTTTATTATCTGTATATCAGCATTATATCTGGCCTGACATCAGTAGATAGACACTAAAATGGTAATGAAGGTCAACAACATAAATCATGCTTTTAAGATAAAGTTTTTGTGTATCTCATGATTTGTTATCATGTTCTATCCAATAACAATATTTGCTGCCCACACATGTGATGCCAAAATGAATAAGCCTGAGGCATTGAACATATGCCAATGATGTAAAGATTTAGCATCAACATATGAGTACTCTGGAATTGATCATGCTGCAAATAACTGGGTCAAAAGTTCAAGATTTTTGGTCTGATTCCAGTGTTCATTTTGCACATGGAATGAACGCTGGAATCAGACCAACAATGCTGAGAAAAAAATACAAAATAAAAATCAATACATTGTTGCATTTCCAACTGATCTAAAGGGTTTACCAAGCTGTGTCTACACATTGCTTTTTGAAAGCATACGCATGTCCTTCAACAGCACTTGCCCTGAAGAGAGTGAATAACCTATAGCAATCTATTGTTCAATCAGAAGCTCAGCATGTCTACACGCAATACACAAGATGTGCTGCTTTCTCAAAGCCTTGAACACACATTTAAGTCACGCTTACACCATCTGACGCACATATACACCTCATCATGGCCCTTCTGCCGTTATTTACACATTTTCATGATGTTCGATTGTGTAATAGACCCAAAATAGTCCGTTTTTTTTGTATTTGGCAAGGCCACAATAAATTGATCAGAAGTGACAGCAAAGACAATTATAATGTTACAAAATATTTCTATTTCAAATAAATGCTGTTCTATTATGAACTTTATATTCATCAAAGAACCTTGAAGCAAAAGTATGAAGGTTTCTACAAAAAATAGGAAGCAGCACATGCAATTTCAACATCGCTAATAATAAGAAATGTTTCTTGAGCAGCAAATCAGCATATTAGAATAATTTTTGAAGGATCATGTGACACTGACGACTGGAGTAATGATGCTGAATACTCAGCTTTGATCACAGAAATAAATTACAGTTTAAAATATATTCAATTAGAAAAGCAGTTATTTTAAATTGTAATAATATTTCACAATATTACTGATTTTACTGTATTTTTGATCAAATAAATGCAGTCTTGGTGAACAGAAGAGACTTAGAAATTCGTACTGACCTATTAAAAACATTTAATAAACTAGTGTTGTTTTAGTTATAGGTATTTTTGTGATTTTAGGAGCCTGCGGTCGCTCTATGATCTCACTGTAAAGGATTGATTTAATTTAATTTAATTTAATTTAATTTAATTTAATTTAATTTCTTATTTCCTCATGGAAGAAAGAAAGTCACACAGGTTTTGGACAACATAAGGGTGCAGCAAACGTTGAAAGCATTTCAATTTGTGGATGAACTTCTTTCGGAGCTCTAGACGGATGAAATCGGCTCTGAACATCTTTGGTCCTTTGCACCAGTTTTATTTATATCCTCACATTGTAGGTTTTTATTACACACTATAAAACAGGAAAAAGCAGAAGAAAAGAAGAGTAAAGAGGCAAAAAGCGGACAGCCACATCAAAGCTACTCATCATCGGACAACAGTTTCTCCTCAAAGGCAACTCTATCTTTCAGTCTGGTCATTCCCCCCCCCCTCACATGGCTTTTTTATCTCTCTTTAGCTCACCCACCCTGCTTCCATGCTCTTTTCTGCTTCTTTTGATTCAGACATCATTCCTGCAGTGGCCCTGGCCAAGTGCCTCATTAAGCTGAAATGCTTCTAGTCAGCCTTTTGAAACATCTCTCTGATATGATGCCTCTGCCAAAGTTTCTCCCCTCTGCAAAGCATGCGAGGTCCAAAGTGCTGCGTATTACATTAATCTTGCACGCTGACTAATATGGCATCACTCCAGTCTGTCATGAGAGTTTGGAGCCATGCTCTCTCTCTCTTCAGGATTCGCACCTGTCTAGAGTTTGATCTCTAGCTCAGCAGGCATATTTGAAGCTGCTTATATCTGAGTGCAGAGAGAACAAGACGTTTTGTTTTCTTTTAGTTCCTGTTGCTCAAATGGTAAAGCGTGGTGTTAGTAATATAATGTCATGGGTTTAATACCCATGACATTGCCAGTTTCTTTGCACAAACAATTACACTTTGCACCGCTTGTAAATAATTTATTTGCTAAGTGTCAATAAATGTGACCACAAAACCAGTCATAAGGGTAATTTTTTTTTAAATTTAGATTTATACATCATCTGAAAGCTGAATACATAAGCTTTCCATTGATGTATGGGTTGTTATGATAGGACAATATTTGACTGAGATACAACTATTTGAAAATCTGGAATCTGAGGGTGCAAAAAAATCTAAATATTGAGAAAATCACCTTTAAATTTGTCCAAATGAAGTTCTTAGCAATGCATATTACTAATCAAAAATTACGTTTTGATATATTTACAGTAGGACATTTACAAACTATCTTCATAGAACATGATCTTTACTTAATATCCTAATGATTTTTGGCATAAAGGAAAATTCGATAATTTTGACCCAAAAAATGTTTTTTTTTTTTTTGCTATTGCTAAAAATATACCCAAACGCCTTAAGACTGGTTTTGTGGTCCAGGGTCACAAATAAATAAATTAATATATTAATCAATAAAACAAAAATCGCTACCCTGCTGAGAAATGTAACAGCTTTAAATTACATAACATTTTTTCAAACTAATATGAAAACTAATAAACAGAAACTAGCAAAACTGAAAAACGAAACATAAATTAAATCCACTGTAACGACAGAGTGAAAACTAAATTAAAATATATTAAATGTTTTAAAATGCATGTCAATTTGAAAATAAGAAATAAGAAAATCAAAAAAAAATTAAATATAAAAATAATTGTCCTGTAGCTTAATAAATAAACAAATAAACAAGCAAACAAGCAAGCAAACAAACAAAATAAATAAATAAATAAATAAATAAATAACACTAGACTGTGCTGAGAAAAATAAATAAATAAATAAATGGAAACTAAAAAATTATATATATATATATATATATACCTGTACATATATATGAAAACTACTGTACCTCAAAAAAAAGTGATAACACTAGATTGTGCTGATAATTTTAGCATTGTTAAGTATTTTTTTAAATGATATAAAAATATTCAAACTAATATAAAAACTAAGACAGGAACTAGCAAAACTTAAAAAAAAAAAATCTATAGAAATAAATACATTTTTCAAAGTTGTAAATAAAGCAAATATTATTGCAGTATAT
This sequence comes from Sinocyclocheilus grahami, assembly GCF_001515645.1. Taxonomy (NCBI): domain Eukaryota; kingdom Metazoa; phylum Chordata; class Actinopteri; order Cypriniformes; family Cyprinidae; genus Sinocyclocheilus; species Sinocyclocheilus grahami. The sequence continues at coordinate 81,687 of NW_015506611.1, forward strand.
TTTAAAGGAACATATTATTTCAGCCTTTCTGCTTTAAAATTGAATGTTTTATTCCATGTTTACTTGCTGTTAATTTATAATTATTTGTGAGATTTATCAGCAGTTTCTGAGTAAAAATTGTTTCAAAGTAAATCCTACACTATTTTTTTTTCTAGTAACCCTGGGTGAGCCACCTGTACTTTTTAAGATTGTGTATTTTCCAATGGACTTAGTATAACGTTTGTTTATCCATACTTTCATAAGCTGCAAAAGCCAAAAAAAAAACACATTAGAGCTAGGCAGATCAAAAAAGTGTGGGCCATGTTGGTGTACAATACAGTATGTATAAAACGGTCAGTGAACAGATTGTAGGCCAAAACTGGGATCATTTTAACTTCCCTATAAAAAGTTTAAGACAAAAGGATGAAAACCTCCTTAAGCAGGTGAATGGGTGAATTGGCTCTTTTCAAAATGAACCCAATAATTGAAGATTGATCTTTTCTGCCACTACGTGCTGACATGATGAGTGGGCTCCAATTTATCTCTTAGTAATGAACTCTTCTTGTGCTCGCCTTCTGAGCCTCTTAGCCAGTTAAGCAGGTAACTGAGAGGTGTGACACGTGACCATACATAATTGAGGAACAAGAAATCATCAATCATTTTGTTACACAATGTCTCAAATGTCTGTACATGGACAACGAATACATTTGTAACCATGGCGTCATCATTTGTTTTTGATGCTTTTCAGTAAACTGCTTTGTTTAGATACTATTGTTTACTATTGTCCAGACCCAGACTTTTAATAATAATAAAAAAACACAAATAAATAAAATAAAATGTTGATAATGTAAAAAAAGGTATAATTTCCACCACAACCAACAATTTTACTCTAATAATGTTTTATCAAATGGTAATGGTTACTTGGATACCAAGACAGTGGTGCCAGGGGAAAGTATGCTTAATATGAGACATATCAGAAAAATATGAGACATCAAGATAAAAATAAAGGTAAATATTAAATGTATATTTATGCATTAGGCAGACACTTTTGCACTTAAGGTTTAAATGTTGTCAGTACCTTTGCACAGAAAATAAAATATGTTGTTAGTGCCATACAAAACAAAACAAAACAAACAAACAAACAAACAAACAAACAAACAAACACTATCTATCTATCTATCTATCTATCTATCCGTGTATCCGTGTATCCATCCATCTATCTATCTAGAGACACACATAAGGCACTGGGAATATTGCTTTCACATGCCGTTGTCCAAAACAAATGTGTTTGGTGTTTTCTCAGCCCAGACAAGCAGGAAGCTTTTATGTGCAAAGTGGAAAGGTTAATACTGACATCAAAGCAGCAACTGTGACTTCAGAGAAAGAAAGGATTTCCAGAAAAGGTGACAGATTCCTCCATCCCGCCGTTCATATACAGCATGTGACACAGAGAGGCCTGCACTGCAAGTCTCATTAATAAAAGAGCTCTTTTAGACAGCTACAAGTCAGAGAAAAGAAAGAAATGACACATCACTAATACATGATTGGCCCTCTTTCAGCTGTGACTGTGGGAATCCGACAGAATTCACAACAGGAGCAGGAGATGTGGAGTTGCTCAGGAATACACTGGAAAAATAGATTGTTCCTGTCTAGATCACAGATGGAACTTAATTAAATCCAGCTGTATAACCCATTTTACTCAAATCTATCAGTCTGACTTCAACAATGCAGCTGTACAATGGAAAGTTGACTATAATGTTCCTCATAACTATTCTAAATATTTCCCTGACCCACAATGACCATTCCATATTTAGCAATGCAATCATTTACTTGCATAATTTTCTCTAACTAAATGACATAGAACAGATAATGAAATAAAGAGCAGATGGCATGTTGACATCATGTACTTTCTAATGTAAATCACTCTAAATAAGCGTTCACCCACACAGAAATTAAGCCTTTGCTGCTATACTACTGTTATCCCTCTAAATAAAATATAGAAATATTATTACAATTTAAAATAACTTGACTATGATGTTTATTGAACTTGATGTTTACTTCACTAATTTTTTTCCCCCGTGATGCGAAGCTGAATTTTCAGAAGTCATTACTACAGTCTTTAGTGTCACATGATCCTTCAGAAACATTTCTTATTATCAGGATTGAAGTTGTGCTGCTTCATATTTTTTATGTAAACCATGATACGTTTTTAAGAATTCTTTGATAAATAGAAAAGCTCAAAAGCATTTATTAAAAATAAGTTCATTTAAAAAAGTTAATTTAAATGTCAAATTACCTTGGTCAGTCTTTGCTCACTAAATATCAACTAAATATTATCAATTGGAACCATACAAATCCTGTTTATATCAAACATGCATTATTCATGTCACACTACGGTGAGATAAACACACAAAGATGAAGATGAATGCAAATAGTCTTTAATAAAATCCACACAAGGGTAAGTCCAGGACAGAACAGGCAGGAGACACAAGTAGGGATGTATTAGACTGGACAGAAAACAGTGAACAGAACACAACTTAAATAGTTTGGCAAATGAAGATAATTAACTAGACACACCTGAACCGAATGACATAATGAACGGGAGACAGAAACTAGGTCACACAGAGCACATGGGGAAAGAAAACACAACAAACAGTCCAGGGCTGTAACTGTTTGCCCCCCTTCCGGAAGGCGCGACCTTGTGCCACAGAAACAACAATGGGAGGGATGGAGGGGTACTTAGGAGGAGGACAAAGGATTGGATATGGGATGGTGACAGGGGATGGCAAAGGGCTGGCAGGAAGGCAGGCAGACAGTACAGCCAGAACTGACGATGGAGCCCGGCAGAGCTGGTGGACTGACGGGCCATGGCGGAGAGGAGGGAGCTAGGAGCCATGGTGGAGCCGCTGGGTCGACGGGCCGAGGCGGAGTCCGGGACTCAGAGGCTGAAGGCGGAGACAAGGGATCCTCCAGCCATGACGCCGATGGAGAATGGGCGATCCCACCGCACAGATGGTGGGCTGAGGGTGAGCAGAGGGGCTGCCAGGAGACAGCGGTGGCGATGATGAGGACTAATACAGAGAAGGTGGGAAAGGGAGGCTGGACGGGAGTTCAGAATGTTCAGGAGGTTTAGGAACGGTGTGTGCTGCCCACACACACATCACAAGGCCACTCCCAGCACAGGGAGCGCCAGCGATAGGGGAACGACCTCCATAGTCGTTTCAGGACTGGCAGATAGTTCAGGGTAGACAGATAGTTCACAAAAGGCCTCCATGGCTGAAACAGGACTGATGAAACAGGACTGACAGAGAGTTCAGGGCAGACAGATAGTTCACAAAAGACCTCCATGGCTGAAACAGGACTGACAGAGAGTTCAGGGCAGACAGACAGTTCAGGGCAGGCAGAGAGTTCAGACGAAGGCCGGAGAAGAGGGGGCATGTCTGCATATAAATCCCAATTACAGTCCACTGAGCTCAGCTGATGAATGAGCTCAATGGAAATATTTATTTAGCTTTCAAATGATGTATAAATCTCAATTAAAAAAAAATGACCCTTATGACTGGTTTTGTGGTCCACGGACACACACACACACATA
>NW_015506611.1:86139-113444 GCF_001515645.1 Sinocyclocheilus grahami
TATATATATATATATAATGAGTGACAAAATTACATTGTCATGAAATAATGTCAGAATGCAAAACATCTTCATGATCCTAGAAATAAACTAAATTATATTTCCTTGTTTCTTGTTTTTTTGAGATTCACCCATTCATGATCACACAATTACAAAATGGAGTGAGAATAATATGACATAGTATTTAGATTATGATATGTATATCAAATAATTGCCTAAGGGCATACATTAACTTTCCACTGCATGAACTTTTTTCCCATCATAAATTAAAATGCAAATGAAAACAGCTGGCAGCAAGAGATTGTGCTATAACAAGTCCAAGACACATACAGTACAACAGATGCCTTCATTCCAGCACTTGACAAGACACGTGGCGCAGAATGTCAACAACCTCCTCAGCTCCGACGAGATACATGTGCTGTCACATTCAGGTTAATAAATGCTTTGACATTGACAGTTTTGTGGGACGTGATGCAGGTTATTTTAAAAGTTCAAATACAGTTGCTTAATTATAAACCATTGCCATATATATTTTGCACCTGCTCTGTATAATACCTTATATCCAGCAGAGAATGAGTACTACTTCTAGCACAGGAAGTTTTCATCAAATGGCCTTTGATTAAAAATTGGTCAAGCTCAAGTGTTTGCCTCATGCTTCCAAGCCATTAATGGCATATAGTGTCTGAAAATCACCTCTGAAGAGCCTGCAGTTAGTTGATCGTGGCCATCTGCTGTATGCACCATGCGGCAAAAGAAGGAGATCCTTGGCTACCTGCGCTGGAGAAACCGCTCAACAAAATACTCCACTAACAAATGATTGATTGATACCACAATGAGTTCCACCGGGCTAATCAGAAAGGATTTGAATCAGCACATTATACAATTACCAGGACCAAAGGGTTACGTCGCGGGAAATAACGACAGCTAGAAGTGCTGATTGTGTCTCTTCGGGCAGGTGTTCAACAAGATGTCTTTGGGGAACGTGTTCGGTTTAATTAGCTCCATTTACAAATCTGCACTTATTGCTGTTAAGTGGCATCGTCTCGGACACTATTGGATCCTGTTGGAACCTGTCGTTATTAAATATACTGGCAATCTATAGTGCATTTCAAACTCAATTAAATACTCAGTACTCAAATGGTTTAATCCCACCGGTCACATTGGTGACCAAAATTTGGTCTCGAGTTTGAATCTAAAGACGGAAACAAAGAACAAAAACTTAAATAAACTAATAAATAAAGATAGTTAATCATATATTTCTGTTGAATATGATACAGATGACATTAAAATAAAATAAAATTAAATAAAATTAAATTAAATTAAAAACACCAGGTACAGTCATAATAATTTGGGGTCACGCAATTAAATGAATGAAAAATAAATAAATGTAATTAAATTAAAATTATATGTCAAATGCACGCAATCTTATTGGTGCGTAAAGACTTAATTTTCTTAATGTATAAAATACATATTTTTTCTTCATCTTATTATTATTATTATTACTATTATGGGGTTAAATATGACCTGTGAGTTTTAAATGCACTGAGCACTTAAAACATAACATTGTTTTTTGATTGATTGATTGATTTGATTTGATTTGATTTGATTTGATTTGATTTGATTTGATTTGATTTGATTTGATTTAATTTTATTTTATTTTATTTGATGGAATGGATAAATGTGACCTGTGAGTTTTAAATGCACTGAGCACTTTTATTTTTTATACTTGAAGCAATAAAAGAAGATATCTAGTATCTCGGCATGTAATCCTTTTTTGGATAGACAGTAAAAGAATTACAAGTATTGAGGTTTTTGCTCTTTTTGGAAGAATTTATTTATAACTTGAAATTGTGTTACATGTGGATCGAAAACTGCATAAAAGCCTCTATTTTTCTTTTGTGAAATATGACCTAAACATATTTTCGAGACATTCAAACTTTTAACCTCCCAATAGAAAATGGTAACAAAAAGATTCCCGTATGGAAACTCTTTCACATCATTTCACTGTCAAAGCAAGTTGGTGGGCCTGGAAAAATAAAATAAAAAAATAAAATAAAATTATACTAAATATGACATTAAAAGTATAAAAGTCACTCGTTTTTATAAAGTAACACTGTCCGACAGCGACACCCGCACGAAAAGTTACAGAGGAGGCTTGCCTCCCTTCATCCCATTGACTTAAAACAGAGACCCCTTAGCGTACCTGGGTTTAGTGCGGGGTAATTTAGAATGAATGGGGGAAAGTCACGTGAGAGGAGGCAATGCATCCATTGCGATATGATTGGATATGACTGGTTATGTTCGGCTGTGATTGGTTCATGCAATAAAACCCACCTCTTGTGTTCGTGTGCATTCTGCGTTGGTGAATCAGTCTGAATGAACAATATAATGGTGTTAATGGGAAGACTAATTTAAAAATGAAAAAAAGTTAGATTTTAAGTAAAAGTAAAAGTAGTTAGATTAGAAGTAAACAACTCACACACTTAGATATAACCACGTTGTTACATGAAAATAAGACTTAAAATGGGCTGATATTTTTAGTGAGTAATCAGCTTGGTTAAATCTGAAGTAAATATCCATGTCTGTGACCAAAATATAGCCTACCGAGCTTTGATGACTGATGATCCAAAAAATTAAAACATATTTTAAAGTTAATTATTAAAATGAATAGCTGAACTTAAGTTCACAAATAAAAAATATTATTGTTAAGTTATTATTTTGGAATAAATGTAAAATGTGTAAACACACTAAATTGATGAGATTCATACATGCTTTAATAAATAGAATATGCATTACATTATTAATGTAAAAATATAAAATAGAATTGTTTTTTTCCTTCCTTTTTCTGATAGTGTAATGTTCATTTAACCAAGAAAATGTGACTCTGACATGAATTTACATTTGATTAAAAAAATTGCCTGAATATATAAAAAAATATATATATGCATCGCCAAAACTGGATCATCTTTTTTATGGAAACGCATTTTGGCCAGCAAGATTTGTAGCTTTACATGGCTAGAGGTTTTGATGCTGGTCTTCAAACTCATTTCAAACCTTGTTTGTCTCAAATCCACAATCAATACTGGAAATTGTCTTACAGACAGTTCAATAACCAGAATGACACCTGAAATTAGCAGAGAAAACTGGCACACTGTATTTACTATGCAATCAACCAAACAATATTTGTGAATTATGCTCATAATGCCCTAAACATGTAGATGAATTAATGCCAGAAGAAAAGAAAGATTCCCACTCATACTATACATATATAATGTTCCTAATACAGCTCCTCACAAACATAATATGTGAATGACAAGAACATAGTGTGATACATGACTCATCTTATCTCCGGAGGTTTGATGGATTGACACTATTAATCAATGAATCACTGGAAGAGGTATTGCTAAATGAAGACAAAATAAAACTCATTTTAGTATGCTAAACGCATTAACGTTTGATTGGTTTGCAAATGAGAAATCTGAGAGATGGAATGGGCCATCGGCTGCTGAATATGTCACTGTTTATGTACGTTTTATAATGTGTCAATGTGAAATTAAGCACCTCAACTAGATTTTTCAAAGAAAATATGAGTGGTAGTTTGATCCGAGAGGACAAACTATCCCTTTAAGCTTCTTGAAATGATGACTATATTACAGCTGGCTTGCAAAGAACTGCAATGAAAGATGTTTTATAGGGTTGGGATTACTATTATGAGCCACACTCACATTGGATTGGGAAAAATAATAACCAAAAAGAACGGGAGAAAGAGAGCAATGTTTTACAGGATTGCACGAAAGCCACAGAATTGAATTAATTCTCTTCTGGATAGAGATTTGATCCTGTTAGCCATCTGCACCATCAGCACAAGAAATGGATTAGAGAGAAGGCTGAAGCTATGATCAAACAGTCTGAGAAATCTCGGCTGATTCCCTCTTTATTTGAGGTCTCATATTTTTTCTTTCCTCAATACGATGTCTATGTGAGCTGTATAGGATGTACGGATGATGGAGAGGGAGAGAGAGAGAGAGAGAGAGAGATTATGAGCAGATGCAGCTCATAAGAGCAGTATTTCATAGGCAGAAGAAATGCAAGCAAAAACCCATCACTAAACTGACTTTGAAGTCTTTTTAAGAGACATGTAACGTCATAATATTCTTCTATATGCTTATTATCTACTTGAAAGGTCACAAAACCTGTCAAGGACATGTACAAATCATATTTAACCCAAAATTACATTTAGTATTCTGAAATTATCCTGCGAACAAAAATGACACTAATGAAACTCGAAATAAATGTAAATAAATATATATGTTAAAGTTAATAATATTACTGAAATATATTTATACACCATGGTACTATTTTATTTGAAATCATTTATGCATTTTAAAATTGTGCAATTTATTCAAAGGTCATTTAAACAAATAAACAACAGAATTAAAATGTCAGGATGCATTACAGTAGGAATTTAGGATAAAATGTATGAATGCACAAGCATCAATAGTTAGCCATTGTAATTAATCTTTGGCCTCATTAGCTTTTTAAAATGGTCCAGTGTTGTGACAAATGAGTTGTTAAAAGTGCAAATATTCCATGTAGTGTCTCAATTATTGTGGTCATTAAAACATGGTGCATAATAATTATAAATCAATTATCAAAATGCTGTTTATGTCACCTTCCTTAAAGTGCTTAATGTCAACTACCCTTATAACACTACTTATCTTGGTATATTTGTTGTGCTGCCTTACATTTTTGCTTAAATTAAATTAAATTAAATTAAATTAAATTAAATTAAATTAAATTAAAAATTAAATTAAAAATAAAATAAAATAAAATAAAATAAAATACAATTTCTTAATGTATTTTTTTCCCTTTTAAATCTGACCTATTTTTGAGACATTCACACTTAAATACTCACACTCACAATAAAAATGTATCATAGTGACTCCCATATGGAAACACTTTTACATCATTTATCCGTCAAGACAGTTGGTGGACCTGGAACATAACGGCCATTTCTCTCCCCTGCACCTCTCCTTCACTCTTTTCATATTTCGATAACACATTTCCCCTGGTGTCTCCAGACCAGAATACGCTTTGAGGAGGGCAGGTGAGCTGACTCCACCACATTGTTCCTTTTCTGAACAAAGATTGTAGCTGACTAGAGGGAAATTGCATACCTTAGGGACCCATCACTGACCTGGTCTGGGGCAGAGGACTGCAGGATGGGGGGGTGTTAAGGATGAAAGGCTGCCTGAAATCATGGAGTAAGAGTCTGAACCGCAAGACTCTGGAGAGGGTTACTGTGTTTGGACAACATGGCATTCTAGGAGATACATACTGTACAAACATGCTGGAGATTTTTATCCATGCATCATGCAAAGCACTGCAGTGTTTCTGAACTACATAAGTTGCATTTAGGGATTCTCATTTATGCTGGACACTTGTTGGCTGCTTAAAGGGAAAGTTTACCCCCCCCCCCCCAAAAAAAAAGAAAATCCAATATGTAGTTGAGTTTGTTTCTTCATTAGAATTCTTTATGCGAGAAATGTAGCATTCCATCACTTGCTCACCAATGGGTCCCCTGCAGTGAATGGGTGCCGTCAGAATGAGAGTTCAAACTGCTGATAAAAAACATCACAATAGTCCACAAGTGATCCACACCTCTCCAGTCCATCAATTAACATCTTGTGAAGTGAAAAACTGTGTGGTTGTTAAAAAACAAATCCATCAAGATGTTTTTAACTTCAAACCATTGCTTCCGGCTAAAATACAAATCCTCTATCCATAATATTGCATCTCCTGTTGTGCTCTCACATCAAAATCAACCAACATATTGGTTTAGAACTACGCTGGGTTTTAACTTGTAAACGATGCTTTATCTGTGCATATTTCTCTCTTGTGAAAAATGACTTTTTCATTGGAAAAAAGCAATAATGGATGTTTATTGAATTATGGATTATATATACATTTATATAAAATTATGGATTTTAGCCAGAAGCAACGGTTTGAAGTAAAAATGCCTTCATTGATTTGTTTCTTACAAACACGCAGATTTTCACTTCATAAGACATTAACTGATGAACTGGAGTGGTGTGGATTACTTGTGGATTATTGTGATGTTTTTACCAGCTGTTTGGACTCTCATTCTGACGGCACCCATTCACTACAGAGGATCCACTGGTGAGCAAGTATAATGCTACATTTCTGCATATCTGTTCCCATGAAGAAACAAACTCATCTACATCTTGAATGGCTATGGATGAGTACATTTTCAGTTAATTTTCATTTTTGGATGAACTATTCCTTTAATACGATTACAATTTTTGTTTTGTAAAAGTTGATGTAAAGACACAAAATGCGTGTGTCTACAAGACTAATTTCAAGTATTTTATGATAATAAGAAACAGAAATTCAGTCAAGTACATCCAAACTTTTGACTGAAATTGTATTTACTTCAGTTCGTGCATGCATAATATCTCCGCCTGACTGTTGTCAGACAGCGAACGCCTCTGAATTGTTACTGTGAGTTACAAATAAGTGCCATTTACCGCATCTCAGAAAGCTGCTCTGGAAGAATGAGGCTTTAATTACCATTCCCTCAAATCTCTGTTTCCCTCTTTTATCCAGCAGCACTGCACACGTTAGCATGACTAGACAAGGGGATTGAGCAGCCCATTTTTCTTTTGGATTACCACCATAAACTCACATGCTTGACTACTCTTGCGATACCTTTGCATTCTGCCTGACTTTCCTAAACACCTTTTAATTGCGTCTCTTATTTATTTATTTCTTTATTTTACATTTATTTAGAATGAATTAGGGTGCTTATAAAGCTTATGCACAGCCGGAATGTGGTGAGTTTCTGAATGAGGAGGCTTTTAGCCCAAACAAAGTCAATTCACATTTCAAAACAATGGCTTCCATGTTTATGGGACACATTCATCTAAACAAATAATTCTATTTTTGCATGTTTACATTTAAAAGAAAGTTTCAAGGAAGTTTCATAAAATGTCATGAAGTTGCAAAAACATTTATATAATATTATATAATAATAATACACTATACTATTACAAATTTGGTGTCTAAGATTTTTTTCAATGTTTTTGATAGCTTTTGATTTTGCTCACCAGGTTTGCATTTATTTGATCAAAAATACAGTAAGAACTGTGACATTGTAAAATATTATTACAGTAAAAAAGTGTGCAATAAATATTATATAGCAAAAACTGCTTTATAATTATCATAATATGCTTATTAGGTGCAGAGGAAGGATTTCTTATTGTGATCAATATTAAAATTAATATGCTGTTTGATATTTTATGTGGAAACAGTGCAACTTTTTCATTTTTTTTTAATAAATAGACAGTTTAAACACACACACACACACACACATTTATTTGAAAGTTATTTTTTTCTGCCACTTTGATCAGTTTTGTAAAGTATTCATTATTTAAAGAAAGTAAATATAAATTCTAAGATCATATTATGCAAAATGTATTAATTTCAAATTAATGTTAATTTAGATGTGACCAAAAGTGATTAATTCTGCAATTATTCAATTTCATATATTTATTTATTAACAATTATTTCAACCTGTTAATCATATTCAGCAAGCACTTTTTCTGCTTTCTGACCCTTTGGACAACAAAGCAAAAGGTTTATGAACACATACAGTATAAATGAACATAAGGATTTTAAAATCTAGAACAGCCCCGTAGGACAGATTAGCACAAGAGGGAGTCATTTTCACCATATTTGAACCATTAAAATTGGCCAACTGGCCAACTCGAACGCGAAGCACGGCCTTGTTAATAGCCGCTGCCAGACTAGGCATGACTCTCCGTGCCGCTTGATTTGCTGCTGATTTAACTGAGGAGAGCAAATTAGTGAGCTTAACTGCTGTCTGAATGAAACTGGTCAATTAACATATGCTGATAAGATGCAGCTATCACACTGCATCCCGTCGAGCTGTTAACTAAGAGTCACATTGCCCTGTAGATTAATGTTCTACCCATGAAACCCTCAGATATTAACTCAGTATTTATCAGACAAGAGCCTGTGGATGTAAATAATACAGCGTGATTGATTCATAAACAATATTTGATGCAAAACAACATTTTTCCTGTAGTATTTGAACCCTGCACACATAAATGTGATGTAGCTTACATCACAAAAGTCTCTTTCACTCTATTTTTCTATTCATCAGCTATGCAAGAACGTGCAAGTTAGATCAGATTTGATCAAAAAAAAAAAATCATTAAAAATCTTATGCAGCCATTGCATCACTTCATAATTGAGAGCAGCCATTAAATCTTGTGGCATGAGATGAGAATATACCAAGGACTGTAGAAATATAAAATATAGAATATAATAAAATATACCAAGTAGGGGGAAATTTGGTTCAATGGGTTTCAACACACAATGTGTACATCAAAACAAACAACTGTTATTTCTTATTGTTATTTTTATAGTATTATTTTTTTAATAATAATTATTTTATTTATAAAAGTGCATGCAGTTATTTATAATATTATGCAAAGGGTTTTTTTTTGCAACTGAATGACGTGATATTTGAACATTGACATCAACCACACATAGAAATCCTAGAAGAAAGCAAATAAGATGTTAAATGTATACCTAATATACACCTTTCCACTCACAAATCACAGGGTTTAAACTAGTTACTCGCAAACATGTGGTTATCAGTGCAGATCTTTAACTATTACACCAACTCGAAAGATGCATCTATTGTTTATGGAGAAATAATTGGCATGTTTACTTGCAGAACCCGACTGCTGCACACTATATGAACACGCTCCTTACATATGCTGGATCCATTTTTGGCATCTTGAGACAGAAAACAGACAATTGACCAAAAGTTTTGCACAAACAGTGATGCAGAGATTAAGATCATCGGTAACACTTTACATTTAAGTTCCCTTTGTAAAGAGTTTATAACGGTGTTTATAAATGACTAATAACTCACTTACAAATGCATTACAATTCATTGATAAGAAGTTATAAATGCATGAGTAAAGGGGTGATTTTAATGCAATACCTGTCAAATAGTGAGCCATTTTTAACTCACATATTATAAATGCTTAACAAATATATGTATTAATACTTATTTCACTCAAAACCAGATTCCTGGCTATACTCATGATGCAGCAAAAATTTATAATTTTAGCTAGACTAAAGGGTGTTGTATTTATGTTTTTCTCATTTATATTCATAAATTTTATTTATTTCATTCTATTTATATATATAGTGACTCGTGTCACTTTTCTTACAATGTTTCTTACCAGAATCTACTCTGTACCTTACCCATGATTCTCCGCAAAAGTTCATGATGCCTATCCACTAGAGGTCTACACGGGTCCAAAAATTCATACCCGAACCCGAAGAGACCCGTAAATGTGCTACACTGAACCGAACCGGACCCGTCTATTATTTTGAAAGTTGGACCCGGGCCCGTGCAGAACCGAGAAATGTCAAAAATGTACAACCCGGAACCGACGCAGACCGTCAGTTATTTGAAAGATGGACCCAAACCCGGCCGGGAAGACACAGACCCGACTGGACCCGATCGGCACATATTCCACAGCAAATTGCTATTAACAAGTCGATAAACAAGTTGCGAAAATTAAACGTTTTGTCTTAAATAATGTAAGAAGCCTTCTCCCTTCTACCTGACTGTGATGCACACAATCCTATTTGCCAAGAAAGTTCCATTCGTGTTATTCCTCTCTTGCCAATTGAAATGCATAATCCACTCATTATTCCAGTTTCAAAAGTCCACTTGCTGTCATGGTGACGTATGACAAATGTGACTTTGCAGTTTTGCATTTTTTAATATCTCGAGTCAACTTGCATAATAATTTAGACTGTTTGCCCATTTGGATTATAACAACGATTGCTCGTCCAGTGCCATGGCTGCTGACGTTAGCTTTACTTATTTGCTATCATCTCTGTGCTCTCTGAGCCGAGTCTGAGCAACAATTTTAGATAAAACAAGACAGTTAATTCATAATAAAATCATTTAAAAAATCAATAATAACTCACATCACTCATCAAGGTATCCATTATCACCGTGCATGTGCATTAACTCCGCCCACCCTTATTTATAAAGGTTAATAACTTAATTTATACACGTTTATAGATCATTAATAAATGGTTCACAGGTGATCACTTTACATTAAGGTTCACTTTCACAGGTTTCTAATGTTTATAGATCATTAATAAATGGTTCACAGGTGTTCAGTTTATGCTAAGGTTCACTTTCACAGGTTACTAACTTTTATAGATCATTAATAAATGGTTCACAGGGGTATCCATTATCACCGTGCATGTGCATTAACTCCGCCCCCCCTGCTTCTGATGACGTCGCTCGTGTTTTTTGTTTTTTTTTCCACCTTATTTCAAATTACCACCTCACGCTTTTCTCATCCTAATTTTTCAAGTTGAAAGTTACAAAACAACACGCGCACAGTGCTGACTGACTCTGATAACAGCTGGGTGTTCTCTGAGTCCAATCGACTCGGGTATTACACACAATGTTAAACAGACCCGGGACCCGAAGTAATAGATTGGGACCCGACCCGGCTGACCATTTAAAATATAACCCCGAACCCGTACGGATCCCGGGTCTTCGGGACCCGACCCGATATATCTAATGTTTATAGATCATTAATAAATGGTTCACAGGTGTTCAGTTTATGCTAAGGTTCACTTTCACAGGTTACTAACTTTTATAGATCATTAATAAATGGTTCACAGGGGATCACTTTGCATTAAGGTTCATTTTTAGACATTATTAAAATGTATAACTCATTAATAACATGGTTCACAGGTGTTCACTTTACATCAAAGGGGTCATATGATGCTGCTAAAAAGAACATTATTTTGTGTATTTGGTGTAATGAAATGTGTTTATGCGGTTTAAAGTTAAAAAAAAACATTATTTTCCACATACTGTACATTATTGTTTCTCCTCTATGCCCCACCTTTTTGAAACGCGTCGATTTTTACAAAGCTCATCGGTCTGAAAAAGCGAGGTGTGCTCTGCGCACAGTGCTGACTGACTCTGATAACAGCTGGGTGTTCTCTGAGTCCAATCGACTCGGGTATTACACACAATGTTAAACAGACCCGGGACCCGAAGTAATAGATTGGGACCCGACCCGGACCCGGCTGATATAGATTATTAATAAATGGTTCACTGGTGATCATTTTACATTAAGGTTCACTTTCACAGGTTACTAACATTTATAGATCATTAATAAATGGTTCACAGGTGTTCACTTTACATTAAGGTTCACTTTCACAGGTTACTAACATTTATAGATCATTAATAAATGGTTCACAGGTGTTCACTTTACATTAAGGTTCACTTTCACAAGTTATTAACGTTATAAATCATTAATACATTGCTCATTACATTAAGGTTCACAGATAATATTGGAATTACAATTTTAAATATTAATGTCTCATCAAGTCATGTGTGTGCTTTTATAATTTTTTCCCCAAAATAAAAATCAAGATTTAATCATTTCATCCTGATAAAAAAAAAAAAAAGGTTTCTAATCATTGCTGTGGATAGGCATCATGAACTTTTGCGGAGAATCATGGGTAAGGTACAGAGTAGATTCTGGTAAGAAACATTGTAAGAAAAGTGACACGAGTCATGAGATATAAATGAGAAAAACATAAATACAACACCCTTCAGTCTTGCTATAATAATACATTTTTGATGCATCATTAAATAAATCAGGAATCTGGTTTTGAGTGAAATAAGTATTAATAAATATATTTGTTAAGCATTTATAACATGTGAGTTTAAAATGGCTCACTATATGGCTGGTATTGCATTAAAATCACTATTTTACTCATGCATTTGTAACTGCTTATCAATTATTTATAATGCATTTGTAAGTGAGTTATTAGTAATTTATTAACACCTTTATAAACCCTTTATAAAAGGAACCTTAATGTAAAGTGTTACCAGATCATCTTTAAGTTATCTTGGGAGAAACGCCACCCTGCTGCTTTGTGCCAGACCGTTGTTTTCTTTTTAATCTTTTCTTTGATTTGGAATCCTTTTAGTATGTACAGTGTTTAATAGGCATGTCTATGTGCATAGTCAGTTGCCATGACAACATGGAAAAGGAATGGAAAGTATGACATGCACCACTCAGGGTAGTTAGTGAAAGGCAGACTATTACACTTTGGCTTAGAATGTACTTACCGTTCAGAGTGTGGGAGTTTTTTTTTTCTTTTTTTTAAGTTTCTAACAAGCATATGCCTTTGCAAAATTTGTCACGTACAAAAATGAAACTATGCTCAAACTCCATGACATATCTATATATTAAAGCATAAAATACGGATAAATAAAAGATAAATACAAATTATCTAAAAATACAGAGTTTGGACTGAATGCATTTGTTATTGGTGGTTTACAGATTAGTGATGCAAAATGTGTGTTTTACTTTTTAAATACCTGCCTTAACTTCTTAAAGCAATACAACAATTAATAATAATAATAATAATTTTGATGATTAGACACTTCAAATACAGTTTTTTTAAGTAAAGTATTTACTGTCAATTTCCATCAATTTAATGACCATTTAACCACCTTGCTGAATAGAAATATTAATTTATAAAAAAATTTAAATAAAAAAGATAATATATATATATATATACATTAATACTACTACCACTACTACTGCTACTATATATATTAATAAAATAATACTTCTATTCAGCATGGTTATTTTCTGAAATTAATGTATGCGTTACACCAACAATTAATATATATATATATATATATATATATATATATATATATATAATGTTTGTCTAGCTTTTTAATTCAGAAGGTTAAAGTAAACTGCTACTATTACTACTACTGATAGTTATTTTTATTAGTATTTAAAAAAATAACAAATAAATAAAACAGTAATATTTATATGGCTGTCCGAGCACTTAGAGCACATTTCTCAGCACATTTATTATTTAACCTGATAGGTTGTTTCAAGCTTGCACACCTTTTTTTTTATTTAAAAAGTTTATTTACTTTAGTTTATGTACTCCAGGAATTCTTAACAAAACCCAAAAAATCTTGTTTTACAATACATAGGATCTAAAAACCGCATGCATAGCTGTTTCAATCACTGTATAAGACTTCAAAAAAAACGAAAAAAAAATTTCACTTGAAGAAGCCACTCAGATGTACATTTGCATAAATATGCATCTTCTAACGTGATGTTTTTGACATTGGATGTGAAGCTAGAAAACAACCCAAAGGCTAACAAATGACTAACGCAGCCTCAGCACTTCTCTGACCAGCTATCCAACAGCACAGCAGGGGGGATGAAAGAAAGAGAGAGAGTGAGAAAAAAAAAACTAAATACACAAAGAGTGAAAACCTGAAAGTCAAATAGCTCCTCTTTTCATTTCTACAAGAATTAAACAGACAACGTGGATAAAATAAGCATCTCCGGCAAACAGAAATACTACTGCTCGATTTATTTAAAATTGAGCAGGTTAAAAGTTCATCTGCTCTTATATTGATGTCACACTGAGTCAGGTTTAAAGATAACAGGATTTTTTCTGTAGGTCATTTACAGCTAGACACACTTGTGATATTGCAAGGCTTCGAGTTGTGATTGTCTCAAATGATTGCATAGTTTCACTCCTGTGCATTTACTCTGTCGTTTGACAATCATGTGCGTAATCAAATTGCTTTCTACAAGAAAGACAATGAAGCATGCTAGGACTCTGATAGCTTTTTAATTCAGAAGGTTAAAGTAAACTGCTACTATTACTACTACTGATAGTTATTTTTATTAGTATTTAAAAAAATAACAAATAAATAAAACAGTAATATGTATATGGCTGTCCGAGCACTTAGAGCACATTTCTCAGCACATTTATTATTTAACCTGATAGGTTGTTTCAAGCTTGCACACCTTTTTTTTTATTTAAAAAGTTTATTTACTTTAGTTTATGTACTCCTGGAATTCTTAACAAAACCCGAAAAATCTTGTTTTACAATACATAGGATCTAAAAACCGCATGCATAGCTGTTTCAATCACTGTATAAGACTTCAAAAAAAACGAAAAAAAAACTTTCACTTGAAGAAGCCACTCAGATGTACATTTGCATAAATATGCATCTTCTAACGTGATGTTTTTGACATTGGATGTGAAGCTAGAAAACAACCCAAAGGCTAACAAATGACTAACGCAGCCTCAGCACTTCTCTGACCAGCTATCCAACAGCACAGCAGGGGGGATGAAAGAAAGAGAGAGAGTGAGAAAAAAAAAACTAAATACACAAAGAGTGAAAACCTGAAAGTCAAATAGCTCCTCTTTTCATTTCTACAAGAATTAAACAGACAACGTGGATAAAATAAGCATCTCCGGCAAACAGAAATACTACTGCTCGATTTATTTAAAATTGAGCAGGTTAAAAGTTCATCTGCTCTTATATTGATGTCACACTGAGTCAGGTTTAAAGATAACAGGATTTTTTCTGTAGGTCATTTACAGCTAGACACACTTGTGATATTGCAAGGCTTCGAGTTGTGATTGTCTCAAATGATTGCATAGTTTCACTCCTGTGCATTTACTCTGTCGTTTGACAATCATGTGCGTAATCAAATTGCTTTCTACAAGAAAGACAATGAAGCATGCTAGGACTCTGAGAGCAGAAGACCAATAAACGATGTTTGTGTGTGTGTGTGTGTGTGTGTGTGTGTCCTTTCTGCATCACCACTCGCTCTGTCTGGTCTCACAGACTCGTTGACCACTCATGGGTCATCTGATAGGCTATATGGCACGGAAGATTGGCACCAGCTTTCCAAACCAGCTTCAATGAACTTAACACAGTTGTAGGATTCAGGCTCCTTTTTATCATTTGTCCAATAAATAAAGTAGTGTATATAAGGTCTCCACATTTGCCAAAGTTCATGCCAAAGGTCATCAAAGATTCATGGCATGCCGTCTGAGAATGAAGCCCACACACGATTGTTGGCTGCATTATGTATTTCATATACAGGCCTATTAATTTTTCCTTTACTTGTCAGAAATAGCTGTTTTACATGGTAAAGGGAGTGCAATTAAATTAAACAATAATTCAATAAAAATTATATTAATTCCATCCAAGATGTAGTTTTTTTTAGCATAACATCACTTGTTCGCCAATGGATCCTCTGCAGTGAATGGGTGCCGTCCGGAACGAGAGCCCAAACAGCTGATAAAAACATCACAATAATCCATATGTAATCCACACCACTCCAGTCCATCAGTTAACATTTTGTGAAGTGAAAAGCTGCATGTTTGTATGAAACAAATGAAGACATTTGAACTTTAAACCATAAAAATGAATCAAGCCAAAATAGAAGTCCTCTATTCATAATATTTATTTTTCCAGTGAGAAAGTTATTCTCCTGTTGTCCTCTCATGTCAAAATTCACCAACATATTTGTTTAGAATGGACTGTTTTCACATGTAAACAGTGCCTAATCTGTGTGTATTTCTCTCCTGATTCAGATGAGACAACTTTTTCTCTGGAAAAAGAAATATATAGTTCAGTCATGAAACTCTAGATGGTGCAGACTGACGGGGTGTTAACGTAACTGATGATATTCAGAGAGTTAAACGACTTGGCACAAGCTGAGTGGGTCATGCTGCATATGCAGCCAATGAGCTTACTGCCTTGCATTTATATGGCTGGCTAGCATTCACTAGAGATTCCTGCAGCGCACTTTCAGAGTTTCTCTGAAACCCTCCACCTTCCCCAGCTCCACCTGCATAGATCTGCTATGGGTTATTTTATATGCTATGTGTGCAGCAGCAGTATGTTTTAAATACTCACGGCACCGTATCACCATATGCATTGGCAGTAGCAAGTTCCTGTACTTGCTTGCAGCAGCAGCAATAATCTACAACTACAGCAATAACCAACAGCAGCAGCAATTCAGCAGCAGCAGCAGCGTAGCAGATCTATTCTGCCAAGACCAAATACATTAACAATGTCATATCCATCACCATGCTAAAATCTTCCGAAAGTTGTCATGATTGAAATATTATGAACAGAGGACTTCTATTTTAGCATTAGATACAAGACATGTTTCAAGACTTTACAATACATTAATTGATAGGCTAGGGTGGTGTGGATTACTTGTGGATTATTGTGATGTTTTTATCAACTGTGTAACGAATCAGCTCATGGGAAATATGAATAATTAATCATAACTAGTTATAATTAATTACGAATATTTTAGATCCGCTGTAGATATTTAGCTGACCTCTCAGGGTCAACTGTCTTGTCAATTCTAAGAACGTTAATTTCCTGGTTAAGGGAAATAACTTCCTTACTGTACAATTCTACAAAAGCTTGTAGCATAAATCTGCATGATTAAGTGACTCCAGTTTATGAGCAAACAATGAACCACGTCAAGTGTGATACAAGTAAGGTTTTATTAACTACATAAACACTTAATCTAGTCTAACATACTACATAAACACATACACTGGTCTAACATCCTACATAAACACATAAACTGGTCTAACATACACATACACACACACACACACACACATACAGTTGGTATAGGAAAGGGTTAAAGCTTACTCAGTACAGAGAAGAGAAATAAGGAATGAAATTATAGAACCATTTGCATATTCAGAAGATCTGCCCGAGGGAAACATCAAATTCTTAGTTCAAACACACCTTTGTAAAAAGGTGCAAGTGATACCTCACTGTATCAATTAATAAGGCTAAGTTTGATACTTGCATGTCTCATCTGTCTGAAAGAGAGGTTTGATGTAATCTGAAGTTTCCAGTTGATCTTTGCTGAATTTGGGTCGATGAAAAGAACCAGTTTTGAGTCAGAGAATCTTGATTAATGGAAAGGTCGAGGCCGAAGCTTGGCACGAGCTTAGGGTTTCCGGGTGCGTTTTTCTCACATCCTCTCAGAATTAAAACAAAAAAACGACTCAAGGAGGGTCCCTGGAGTACGGCCTTTAAAGTCTGCAAAGATTCACGCCTCTCAAGATGGGCTTGTCCAATGAGGAAGTCCGGAATCTAAAGTGGGAGTTCTGAGATACTGGGGCGTTTTTATGGCCCTTTGTCTGAAAGCATGGTAATTTGCATATGAAACTTGGATCAACATTACTAGAGACTCTTAGAACAGTAATATGTTGCGTAGGTATAAACATACAATATACACTCTCAATTAGATCATCCGAATACTAATTCATAGATACTAAACATGGTAGGGTTATATATATGTAAGCTGAGAGGAGTGAGACTGTTTGGACTCTCATTCTGACAGCACCCATTCACTGCAGGGGATCCATTGGTGAGCAAGTGATGGAATGTTACATTTTGCTAAATATGTTCCCATGGATAAACAAACTCATCTGTATTTTGGATGGCTTGAGGGCAAGTACATTTTCATAAAATTTTCATTTTTGGGATAAATTAATTATTTAAATGGTCAATAAAATACATCTGCGTGGTTAATTTTACTAAGCAAACCAAATCGGTTGAAGTTGTGCAAAACTCCAGCTATCCTAACCACTCGACACAAACTTTTAAGACAGGCTTAAGCTCTTATTTGTGAATCAGCAAAGTCTGCTCAATGTGTTGAATGATGGGATGCTAATAGCTTTGCAAATTAGAATGTAATCCCTGTAATTTGCCAAACCTACAGCCTCAGAAGGTTAGATTTCGAGACTGTAATACTTTCATAAGTGTCAAACCATCCACCAGTGGTTTAAAGGAGCTTCATGCTAATCAAGAGCGTTACTTGAAAGACGAAAAAGGATTTCTTAATACCACATAGGTCAACTGCTAATACTCTGACTGCATGTCTGTAAAGAATCAACACGTGTACTGATTTATTTATAGTCCCTAATGCATCCTAGAGAGGATCATTTCAATGTGATCTTCCTATCTGCAGCAATCTACGTATATAAATACATATTTCTTAATTTCTTCACATAACCCTTCCACATTTCTCAAGGCTTCATCTTTTATGCATTGTATAAACGTCTGCCTCTCTCTTTAATTTCACTTTCTATTTTCTGTCCTTCATTCTTTACCTTTTTGACATATTAATTAAAATAAGTATATAAGTAGTTAAACAGTAGGTGGCAACAGTTCAACAGATTCGTTCCAAAACGCGTATTGTAACGTGATTCGGGGAACGGTTTATTGCGCTTTGGCTTTGGAACTATTTCCGTTGGCGATTAGATGCAATATGTCACATTGAACATTAACTCGATGTTTAACTCTGGGGGGGACAGAGTCTTGTACAATCAGGCCAGAAACACACTGAATAAGGAGATTAGAGTGGCCAAGAGGAACTACGCTAAAAAACTAGAACACCAGTTTTCTGCGAATGAGCCTGCATCAGTGTGGAAAGGCCTGAAGGACATCTGTTGTGGTGCATGTCTGAATATGAAAACAGAATAACAGCCCTCGTTTGTTTGATATTGCTTAAATGTAATATGACTTAATGTTACTACACTTTTACATTTTCTGAGAAAAAAACATTTTCAAAAGCCTGTTGCAAAACGTTGATGTTTGGTTGCTAATGTGTTCTGGATGTTTTGCTGTGAGGATGCTAAGTTAAGCAACTGAATGATACTTACTTGTTTTCTATATTGCGTTACTTCAAAACCTGAAGAAGATCTTCAACGTGACTCATTTTTGACGCCTGCCGTCTTGCTGGAAATAATAGCAATATTTACCTCTCATCTTGCTGTGTACTTTATGTTGGAAATGACATTCCTTTAGTCATAAACAAGCTAAAATTGATCTTTCCTCTTTAAGTAGGGCAGCTTCACCTAAAATATATTTTCCATCTTGAAATATACAATGTTCTTTGCTCTGTGGCAACATTCAAGCAGTATACTCATATTTATGTAACTGCTTAAACTTCTCAGCATATGGGTGATACACTTATGTTTTGACAATGCTTTACTTGCAGACAGAACAGATAAAAAAGCCCATGCAAACTAAAGCCAGAAATGGTAGCTAATATCCCAGTGATTCAGAAAAGCCAAATAAGGCTTTGAATTCGGATGTACACCAAGTCAACGAAAATACTTATTTAATGCACTTCCGAATGGCTGCTAATCTACATACATCAGCAGACTGTACAAACAGGGCTATTTTTGAATTTGACATGGAGGATAGCCTGCAGGCAAATGACTCCAGTTAATGAACTGCTGCATAATTCATGAACTGATATAACTGCATTGGTTGTGCCTGAGTCCTCTTTTCCAGGTGTTGGGCTCTTTAAATGGCGAATAAGTCCTTCACTGGGCTGCACCATTCAATTTCATAAGGCAGCGGGTATGAGGACAGAGCCTCCAGGTGTACTTTCTAGCAAAGTTTCTAGGGACTCATGCTTGATAGCCAAACATCTGTTTATGCTTGTAGAAAGAAAAAAAAGAGGATGAATAACCTTCCTCAAGCTTTTCTTCAGCTCTAAAACTTATGGAAGCCTTTCATTTACATTTTATGTGTTCTTGGAGGACGGTTTTCAACCAATGCCACATGCAATGCAATTACAAAAACCTGTATGATCGACAATGACCTTCGCAATGAAGTTCTAAGAATAACCTTCAAGTAGTTTTAGCAGCAAATATAAAATAAAACTCTTCCACTTATTTATATATATATATATATACATATATATATTTTTTTTCATTTTTGTATGTATCAACTGCTTCTGAAATGTTTATTTAAGAGACAATAAATAGCTGTGCATAGTGCTATAAAATTTAAAACATAACATTATCAGTGTCTATTTACACTAAGTGCAAATTGCCTGCCTTGTTGGCAGAGGCTATTTACACTAACCCCGCCCACCAACGTGTTATTGGGCTAGACATCATAACAAAAGACAGCTGTCAATCAGCAGCTCCAGTGGTGAAGGTAGTAAATCTCACAACAAAGAGTTTTTGACGTGATCGACCCAAGTTCGAATCCATCTTTTGTCGAACTCTTTCTTCTCCCTTTTCACATCACATATCACATGGGAAAGGCATTTATTAAAATGAAGGAAATAATCGAAAAGGGGAAAATAAAGTGCATCATGGGTGTTAATCAGTTAGGATTAGTGGGAGGTTTAGGGAGGGCTTTATTGTCCCAATAAGGTGGCATCCATTTTGTAATTTAAAAGGGTCATATGATACGATTTCAATTTTGCCTTTCTCTTTGGAGTGTTACAAGCTCTTGGTGAATAAAGAAGATCTGTAAAGTTGCAAAGACTAAAGTCTCAAATCCAAAGAGATATTCTTTATAAAAGTTCAGATTTAACCACGCCTACCTAAAACGGCTCGTTCTAATACGCCCCCACATACCTACGTCACTATCTGGGAAGATTTGCATAACACCGCATAAATGTTCACGCAAAGAAAGAAGGCGTAACTTTTATTCTCGCTATAGTATTGTTGTTGCCGCCGCCGCCATGTCGTGAAGGTGCTGTGTTTCGTTGTGAAAGCGAAACTACTTTGGTTGGCCTTCCAAAAGAGGACGATATCTGCTTCGTCATGCCTGGAGCTGATCCGTGCTGGTCGCTGAGGAAATACATCAACTTTGCGCTGTCGATCGCCGGATCGGCTTTCAACGTGGACGAAGCGGAGTCCATGGTCGTCACATGTGGTTGCCGCAAGCCCGCTGGATGCTCCTTCGTTGAATCCGCCGGCCGCGACGTTCTCAAGCCCACCCGCCTCTTCTCACTCTAGGCCTCCGGCCTCCGCTCACTCAAGGCCGCGGTGTGTGACGCTTTTTCATTGTGAAAGCGAAACTACTTTGTTTGGCCTTCCAAAAGAGGACACGACTAGAAATCGGTGGTTAAGTTTTATTTACAACACTGTTCCAGAACAGTTCAGCCCAAATATTCAGATGTGTGCAGCACATTTATGGAGGACTGTTTCCTGATCCTGGAAGAGTAGACTACAATGCCGGCTGTTCTGACTCACAGACTGTAAGTAAGTTTTTTTATATTTAAAGAATTTCCCACTGACGATTCAAACGCGAGTCTTTTGGGCAGTGTAGAGTAGCACTTGTTGTGTAATTTCTCCGATTACAAATGCAGACATGGTTTTATGTTAAGCTCTGGCCAGACAGGGCATCACAGTATGGTAAGGGGCATAACATTTCCATCACATGCTTGAGGTATTCGGCCAATAACAACGCACTGGATAGCTGGCCAATCACAGCACACCTCGCTTTTCAGACCGATGTGCTTTGTAAAAATCGATGCGTTTCAGAAAGGCAGGGCATAGAGGAGAAACAATAATGTACAGTATGTGGAAAATAATGTGTTTTTTTAACCTTAAACCACATAAACACATTTCATTACAACAAATACACAAAATAATGTTCTTTTTAGCAGCACCATATGACCCCGTTAAATGAAAATGGTAATTTACGCTCAATATGTTATTATTGTATACTGTTTTATAATGTAGGCTACTATAACACTGAGGTGCAAATATATGTCACTAAGTATAAATAGCAAAACTACTATTTACACTTATTGCAAAGAAAAAACTGCTACTTTTACATAGTGTAAACAGAATCTATCGCTATTCGCACTTAGTGTAAATTGCATCTAATCAATACCTTGTGGAAAAATAAACAAACAAATAAATGAATGAGTCAATGAATACACATGCATGAACAAACAAATGAATGAACAAACAAATAAATGAATGAATGAATTAATGAAAAAATGAATGAACGAGCGAATGAATGAATAAATAAACACATAAACAAACAAACAAGTAAATAAATAAACAAACATTTATCCTAAGACAATTAAGACATTATGTATATTAAAATAACAAACAGAGCATAGTGCAAAACAAACAAACAAACAAATAGAAAGTATTGCGCATAAGCATTTTTGAAAATCCCACAAATCTAAGTTTGAACAGTATAGTAATAGTGATGTTTGCCTTTGCAATGTAGCGAATTTAGCTCACAACAGGAAATATGAATAATTAACCATAACTAGTTATAATTAACTATTCATATTTTAGATCCGCTGTGCAACGTGATGAATGTTTGAGTTCATACTGATATCTGTTCCTCTATTGTTAGTCGGATGAAAGCATTGCATAAATGACTGAACTGATTACAGACTTTGATATCTTGGCAAATCGGGGTACAGTTTAAGACATGTTGAGATGGTGAGATTACTGCGGTCTGTTTCTCAGGAGAGAAAAAGTCTGAGAAGCAGGAGACTTTCTAAATCTCCATTCTAATCTCATAGCTGTCTGGGGGGAAAAAAACACCGCTGAGATATTAAGCAGATCTCATTTGCGATTTTTCTTTCATACAGGTAGAGTTGCAATACATTTTCCATTTCCTGTGTCAGTAAGTTGTCACAGTGTGCCATACGAAGAGGCTTGCATTTATCTAGACAAAGACAAGTGCAAGAATCTGGCCCCGATGATCACTCAGCTGTTCAAAGACTGTGTTATAATCTAATTTTGATTTAAGCATCCATGAGGGATGGGAAGAAATACTGCTCCTATTATCTTGAGCAGCTTAGACAGCACTGATACAACAACAATGCAAGTGGAGTGGTACCGTCGGTCCCGTTTCCCACAGGAACATGGAGAGACAGTGGCCAGTGTGGAGGAATGGCTTGATAAATAGCAAATGCAATACAACACAGCTGGTTTTGTCGCAGGAAACTAGTAATGCATTAAGGAGGAATGCACAGTATATACAGTGACAATAGTGCATTTTAGTGTACATTTACTAATTTATATTTTATGTTTGAATTAGATGAAATATGTATTTATGTATTCATTTTTGAGGGGTTAAAAATAAAATATTGTACAAGCATGTAATATTTCATTTTTATATTGATTTATAATCTTTATATATTTATCCTTTATGTTTAAATTTCCCTCATTTAATAAATAAATAAATAAATACTATTTGAATAAGTTATTTTGAGTGGCAATTAAAATATAAAACACGTTAATAAATTGTTAAACATTTTAATAAATTATCCAATAAATTGTGAATGGATGAATGAATGGTTAGTTAATTATGGGTGGAAATTCAACCATACAAGGTAAAAAAATGTAAGTGTAAGTATGTGTAAAAAATATAAACAAATGTAAAACATAAAATAATACACATATATTATAACAATGTATTTTACCACGATAAAATATTTTCTTCATATTTCCCATACCTGCTCTTATCTGTATTGATACTAACATGATTTTGTACTAACACAGTATTGGTACTTTGGTAAACAAGTATCAAACACGTTCCTGCTCACACTTTTCTGTCTGCAGCTTCTAAGCAGATGCCAGACTGCATCCTGCCCATATTTGCCAGTTGAGCCCAGGTTGAGAAATCAAATCACCAATGGCTGCTGCTGTCTTGCATGTATAATGGGATTAGCAGGATGCTCATGTGCATTCACCTCGACTGCCCTGCTGAGTTGGGTTTGCACGAACCAATCATCCAAAACCTCTCTATGCATGCTAGCTATATGTCCCCTTATTATTGGGTTTCAAATGTTGCATTACAGCCCTAGGGGGAAAAAAATCAATCGATAATGTGCTTTCATGGAAAAAGATTTTATGTGCAGAGGATTGTGATTTATTGAGGTTCATGTGTGCCGTCCGTGCTATTCAGATATGAACACATATATACAGCGAAATGACTGAATAAGCACACTAATGAAATATTGATGCATGTTTATTGCAATGTTTTAAGGTTATAGATTGTGCTGAAGTTTAGTAGTTTTGCTTAGCTTTAGCAGTGGCATTTAAATCAATAATAATCTCCAACAATCATTTTGTTCTGAAGGTATTTACAATGTGCTGTAAATAAACAACCAACTGAGTGAGATCAGCACACATTTAAAATGAATATATACAACATAGATTGCAGTGACTGCATTATTTAACTGCCACTTAACACTGTAAACATGTAATTTAATAAAAGTAATTTAATAATAATCTAATAAGATTTATTAACAGTTTTATTTATTAAGAGTTTATTTAAAATCAATAGGCTAATCATTTGTACACAAAAACTAAATTGTGCTAATAAACCACTGTAGCTGTTATTATTACTATTATTATTATTATTATTATTGTTGTTGTTTGCATTTATAATATTTAATTGATCTTTTCTGTTTAAATTTCAACCCGTCAAATATTTAAACAAATAATTATATATTTTATTGTATTATTGTTTTGGGTGGATTATTTATTAAAATGTTTGAAAGGTACATATTGTTAAGATATGGGGCACGTCACACATTATCATCTGATTAATTTCAAAGTTGCAGTATAATTACATTATCTTAAAGTCATTTGCTTGTTTCTTTCATTTTTTTTTCGTTTGCATGATAGCATAATATATCAACACAGTAAGATATTTATGAAAACATTTCTAAAATAATATGAAAGTCAAACAAGTTACGCATATATAAATGTTTTTGTGTGTTTGTGTGTGCAAATGGAGATGCACAACAAAGCATAAGACATATTGTGAAATAATATTACACTTTAAAATAACCTTTTTCTATGTGAATATTGAAAAATGTGATTTATTCCTGTGATCAAAGCTGAATTTTCAGCATCATTACTCCTGTCTTCAGTGTCACATGATCCTTCAGAAATCATTCTAATATACTGAACTGCTCCTCAAGAAACATTTCTGATTATTATCAATGTTGAAAGTAAGATGAATGTACTGTGAATGCTAGATATGTCAGTATTTATATCTACAGTTTGACATGAAAGTACATGTTGTTTTGGTATCTGACGTTGTTGACATATTGAGTGACAGACAAGGAAAAAAACAAAATTTTTAGAAAAAAAATAAAAAATTGGAGCAAGCAGCCATTTGCACCCAAACACATGTGAATACATCTGAAGATGTTTACTTATTTTTGCAGTTCCGCCTCACGTCTCAAGAATCAGTGGAATGTCGTTAACATAAAACACATGAATGACATGACATACATGATATAAGTAGGACATGTTTCTTGTTAAGCAGCCTTTATTATTCCAGAAAAACAATCAACCGTCATGTCCCTGAACCGGCAAATAGGTGGCAGGAATATTGGTCCAACAACAACAAAAGAATGTGGATCCAGAGACACGACCTGTGTAAATCACATTGTGTGTGTGTGTAAATAACGTGACCAAATAAACAAATATGTATACACAGGCTTGAACAAATGTCATTCATGACTGCAGTTGGGTTTAGGTCACCCATTGGGTCCAAAAACCAGCATCCTGTACTTGTTGAATGAAGGTTTGCAACAGGTCAGCACGTCTCTCATTAGGACTTTCTTCCCACACTCCACCAAACAATAAATCATTTATCATGCTGCTTTTCCACCACTGAGACCAATGACTCACATTTAAAAAAATAAAAATAAAAATCCACGCATTCTTCAATTCCACGCACTTCGCCTCATTAAAGCAACCAGAGGCAGCTGTCTAAAAGTATTAAGCACCATTGAATTAGTCAGGTATGAACAGAAGAAGGCAAAGCTCTGGCAGTGAAGGATTTCTTGTGACAGCCTGATGGGTAACATTGGGGAGTCTGAGCGTCTCTCATCGTCTTCCACACACATACAGATAGCATTTCAGCATTACAAATATCACACACCATCCCTTGTATTATGAATGCAGTTAATATTGTATTAGTACTACTGTGAGTAATGTTGGGAATATCCTGTCTGCTCAATAAAGCAACAGAAATCTTTAGCAGAGTTTATTGTTTTACAACAAACACATATAGATCTACAGGGCAAAAATAATAAATAGTTATTATGAAGGAAAATGTAGATTTTTTTTTTTTCAAAATAAATAAATACAATTGTTATTATATTAATTATAATTATTATACATTTTTAATTTACTACTATTCATTTCCAAATAATAATAATAATAATTTATTATTATGAATTTTAAATTATATTATAAATATATAGTATTATTATTATTATTATTCCTCCTTTGTTAGTCGCTTTGGATAAAAGTGTCTGCTAAATGACAAAATGTAAATATTAATAATAATAATAATAATTATTATTTTTATTAATATTCTTATACAGGATATACTGGAGTTAGAGAGAAAAAAAACCTGCACACTTAAAACACCACTTTATAAACAAACAAACAAACAAACAAATAAAATTACTATTATTATACAAGGTAATTTATAAAATAAACTAATAGAATACTAAGTATTAGGGTAAAAATAGGACTGAATTAATGAAATTGAAATGAATGAATTAATGAATGAATGAATGAACTTGTGTCAGTTCATATTGTTTTAAATATGTTTAGATAATAACAGGACAAAAATGTTTCTTTAGAGGTTCAAGACTGGTTGGGCTGGCCACCTAAAGACTGATTCAAGCCCAGCAGAGGTTCAAACCCTACACGTGTGACCCATTAACATCACCATTGTACCTCAAAACAATTCCAGTACCATCTTGCTTGCTCCTGCTATAAATGTCACGATAGCTTGCAGGGGGAAAAAAAGCATTTCATTGCAATCCTGTTGAGCATGTGACATATAATAATTAAACTTATTAAACTTTTCCCCACACACACAGTTAGCACATTTCCCAGAATCCCTGGCTGTTGAGAGGCTGCGTTCAGGGATTGGAGAGTCATTTCCTAATTGGTTGGCAGAGGCAGTGTGAGCATGCGTCTCACCCTTGAGAGCCCGCAGGACTTTTCCAGTGTGTATGAGTTTGTGTTAAGCACCTCCACAGTCTGTAGCACTGCCAGCGCTTGCAAGGCGATTGGAAGTCGGCCATTGCCGTGGCGCTGAAAAGTTAGAGTAACTGACGCATAAAGCAGTAGATGCGCTCTGAGCACCTGAAAAAAAGTAGCTTGTCTCATGCATCAGTCAACAGCGCTTCGCACTTTCTGCTCTGCAACACACCAGCCGCTTCAAATGTGGGTCACAAAGTAAAATTTTTGTATTTGTTAATGTGAACAGACCAGCATTGCAAGAGGGATGTGGGTTTTTAACCAGCCTAATCAGCAAGGCGTCCTTTTTGCACCAGCTGAACTAGCATGGGAGAAGAAAAAAAATCAAACAAATAAATAAATAATATCAATTCTAATAATGAATTTATTAATATTCTTATACAAGACAATGTTTCAAATAGGAATACTATTATTATATAGGAAGCAAGTAAATGAATAAATAACAGGATATGTATTCAAACAAACAAACAAACAAACAAACAAATAAATAAATAAATAAATAA
>NW_015506611.1:113478-136303 GCF_001515645.1 Sinocyclocheilus grahami
ATATATGTATATAGAAAATCAATAGAAAAAAAAACTTCACAGTAAAAACAGCAGTCAGTATGTAAACAAACAAGCAAATAAATAAAGACATTTATTATTATTATTATTATTATTGTTATTATTATTAATGTTCATAGACAGGAAAAATACAATAGGAACATATAATTTATGATATTATATAAACTATAGAAAAAAACTACACAGTAAAAGCAGCAGTGAATAAATAAATAAATACATACATGCATATATTTATTTAGCATTAACATTTTTGTACAGGGAAATTAAATAGAAACATAATAAATATCATTATATAAGAAATACATATATGATAACACTATAGTAAAAACCTACACAGTAAAAACAGCAATAAATAATAATAATAATGTTTATCATCATCATCATTATTTATTTATTTATTTATTTTATTAAAGGGAAATACATTTTTTTAAGATGATAATAATACTTCAGACCAGTTTTACTAAGAGCTTGCGCCAACGCAAACCGTTTTTTTGTCGTTAAAGAAACACTGTCAGGTTTTACTAAAGACGAGAAGGAAAGATTTAACGCTGAAAAGGCGTGGACACAGTTGTTTTTGCACCTGAATAATAATGGGAGGAGAGCATTCAAATGAATCATGCAACACAATTTACTAACGTTTGTGCTCATCAAATTACTGGCATTTGCGCCATTATTTAACACTAAAAAAGCATGTCTTAAACTATTTTGCGCTTGGAATGGCTGCAATTATTGTTGCTGAGAGGAGACACTGCAGAGAACAGAGAGCGCGTGGTAGAAGGGAGAGAATTTTTTCCACACGTATTAATTTATTTTGAATGCCAGAAGAACACTTTATCCGAAAATATCGTTTGCCAAGCCATGTTATTTTAAATTTTCTTCAGGAAATAAAAGACGACTTGAAACCCTAAACTAGGAGTCACGCAATACCAGCTCTATCAAAACTTCTAGCGAACCTTCATTTTTAATTTTTTCAACATACTGTGACTTCTTTATTTCTTTTTTCTTTATTTGCGACTATGCTAATTTGCGCTGCTCTTGGTGTATTGCGTTGGTCGATATGTAAATGAGATATCGTGTCTGTGTTATTTAATTTGCGCATTGTTAGTAAATCACCCGCAAAAATGTCCACGCCCATCAGCACTGTTTTGGAATTGCGCTCTCACACTAATTTGCCCTGTTTAGTAAAACTGGCCCTTAACCACTTCAATTGAGGGTCACAAAGTAAAAGGTTTTATTTGTTCATGTGAAAAGGCCAGGATTGCTGGAGTCCTTTTGGGATGTGGGTCCCCCACCAGGCTTTTAACTAGCTTAACCAGCAAGGCTTCCTTTGTCCACCAGGCTAGACCAGCCTGAACTAGCATAGAAAAGCTTTTCTATAAGACAAACAATGTAGAAAAGCCATATTAGCACAGGTTCAGGCGGACTGCAGTGATAGCAGCAGTGGTAATTTGCATTTGCTTTTAAATGTGTGCATCTGGGGGTTTTGTTTAGGCGGATGGGTGGTCCCATCCGGTCATGCGGTGTGTGTGTATGCATGTCTGCTAACAAATGCTAAAAGGAAGCCCTCGCCGTGTACCTCACGTCGTGAAGAAAAGCATTAAGCATTAAGAAAAGCAGCATTACTGACTCATTATATCCCAAGGGCCCCGAAGTGGATAACAAATGACCTCTCACATGTGCGATGTTTAATTTACAGTAGATTTCGCCTTAATGTGTCTGTGAAACAACTTCTGAATAAGCAAAACAACATAAAAAGTAAGCAGGTGGTTCAGGGATTTCATTTAATGAGCGTAGAGGATTACAAAAAGCCAGAATCATACATGTAGCTCCTGAAACGTGGCCTCAGCTTGAAGCTTTGCGGCGCTGCCAAGAAAAATCAGACTAGCACTCCAAACTATTCATAGATATTTAAATGGCCTACGCTGAACAAAAGCATATTACAATGGATTGGGACATGTTCATTTGTCAATAGCCATGGCATCTGAGGTGGCTTAAACATTGTTCGCCTGACATTTTCCAGAAATTTAATTGGTACCGGGCTGAATGGTTGATCAATTTTACTCTGCATAATCACCTGACTAGAACAGGGTTTGTCAGCTATGATGATGAGCTCTGCTGGATTTTCTTTGAGTTTAGACACTGGCTTTTTGTGTCATTGCTTTGCTACAAAATCAGGTCTGAATCTGATTAGTACTTCCTGCAAAACAGATATTCAAGTCAGAGTGAAATGAAAATTCGCCCTATATTCTAAAGGCGTGTTATTGATCGTATTGCAAAATGTTTGCCATGTATGTGGAGGAAATATACAGTACATGGAAGAAGAATAAAAGAAAACAACATGCATTTATTCATGAAACAACAATGTATGACATATTTAGACTTGATTAAAACTCTAATTTTGTGAAATATTCTTAAAATATATAAAATATAATTAATTGATTTTGGGTTGTAAGATTGTATTTATTTGAAACAATAAAAAACAGTAATATTATGAAATATTATTGCAATTTAAAATGACTGTTCTTTTTATTCAGTAATATTATTTATTTATATTATATTTTAATATGTCAAATGTAATGTATTCCTTAGATGGCATATCTGAATTTTCAGCATCATTACTCTTCATTTTACAAGAATCTTTGATTAATATAAAGTTAAAAAGAACAATATGTATTTGAAATAGAATTTTCAAAATGATGGAGCTGGTCCTCACTGCAGAACACAAGATCCAGGGGGCGTGGTTGGATACAGATCCAACTCATCCCACCTTACATATACCTAAACCTATCCGTCTCCACCCCCTGATCCCTAAACCCACCCATCTCCACCACCTAGATGTCACCCCCTGGATCTTGTGTTCTGCAGTGAGGGGCTACTGAAATGATGTATGATTTGTTGGAATTGGAAAAAAAATAAAAAAAATAAAATAAATACTGAGCTACACCCGTTTGAAATCAGTAAAGTCAGCAAAGTCAATTTTGAGAAAAATTGAATTCAAGTTTTCTGAAGGTTCCAAAGCAAAATCACCTAGCAACATTGAATCTTTTCCTCCACTTCTTTTCTTAATAATAATTACTATATTAATGATCACAATATAGCTATTTTTTATTTTATCTGTGTTATTAAAAATATACATTTTGAAATACTGTAATTCGGGATCGGGATATCGGGATCACGTTTTGTTTACATCAACATGAGTTTGAACATTACATTTCACTGGTTCAGACTCATGCCATTCGAAAATTCGCTACGAATATTCACAAAGCTGGAATGCTGCGATTTACAGCTATACAAAACCAGTCGTCAAGAAGCAAGCAGAGAAAAAGTTACATCTGTCAGAAAATATACAAATAAGGATCATTTTAGATGTTTAATTACTATTTGGAGCATTGGGCTCGATAGACGAGAGCTTAGCGAACTCATTCAAACACAATTACCTGATTTATTTTGTTTCACTCTGAGACGGAAACATGCTTCCATAACTGCTTTAGCGCCCACAAGTTGTCTGTTCCACGTCGTGACTATGTTATGTTTCAAAAAGCCACCACACTCACATTTTCAACAAAGATCAAATTGGCTCATATTCTCAGTCGCTAGATTTCAACACTGTCATTAAAAAAAGTAAAGAATACCCCAGTTTATTTATAAGAAGTTTATTAAAATCCGCTTTTTGCACTTCAAACGCACTGTGCAGTTGAGTTCAGAAGTTTAATACAATGCAGGGAAAATGCAGGCGAAGAGAAAATAAAAACAGGCGACTGACATACGCCTACACATGAACACACAGAATGATATGCCCACACACTGGTAGGTCTGTACCACGCTGCGTACTGTAGCAAATAGAGGTCTCGCACTATTTAATGAAACACACACAATCACTAGCAGCTCCACACACTGTAGACAAACCACGGCCTTAATGGCGTGGGAGTGTGTGATGCAAAAATGCCTGTTTCCTGTAATTGATGAAGACAAGTAAGGATCTGAACTGACCACCAGAGAGAAAACTCAGATTAAGCTTAACCTGGCTAAACTGCGGCAGGTTCCTGGGGAAAATGAACAGCGTAATTGGCATGACGGCAAACAAACATTTCTTTTGCTTGAAGTAGGCTTTAAACAAAGGCATTCTAATTAGTTTTTTTTTACTTAAGGCTCTTTCACAGTAGGCTCTTTTTCCAGCTGGTGTGGACACAAGTGTCTTTGACGTCTGAGTTGTTTTCTGATTCTGGTGCGCCTGAGAAAGCTTGGAAAGTACCGGATGTTTCATGTGAATTCCAGTTTGAGATTGGTACAAAAGCAGTCCCAACCTATGTAAGTGATGTATTGGTTCTCAGAGCTTCTTGTCTCTGAATAAATTACTTTCAAAGAGCAGCTTGAACACTTTGGATCATTTTCAAATAGACGTTATCTTTATTAACAAACTGCATATTTGAAGTCTGAACAAGGACAGCAAATGTCTTAAAAATCAATGCAAAATCAAAACGGACTCCAAATGCTTTCTTAATACATATTCCTGGTCTTGTTGATTGAGCGTCTTCATAATCCTTCCTTAAAGTTTCAAAAACTTCCACAAATGTAATCCATCTCTGAAACCACTTTGCTTAGGATAATGTCACCAATTCAGCTCTCACGATGAATTCAATTCCCATGGATAAAATCAAGTCCTGCCCTACATGTTTAAAAAGCCCTGTTTCATGTTGATTTTAAAAGCTACAAGAACACAGGACACCGATATAGAATTGAGTTGAGATATAAATAAATGCAGATTTGCACAATATATTAGAAGGAATTGCACAGTGCATTGATTAAAGATTGACATCCCTTACGAAAAAGAAGTTTATTCAAGTGTGCTATTAGTAAACTTCTTTTAAACTAAAACATAGGAAAGTATACTTTTAGTCTACTTTTTATGTACTTCTCAGAAATGGGCTTTATGTACTTCTCAGAAATATACTTAAAATGATATTTAAGTATACTTGACTACTTAGAAAAAGTCTAAATATATTTGAGCTATACTTGTGTTCCTAGAACCCGTGTTTTCATTGTTATACTGTAGGGGGGCGCTAGTACACATTTTCTGTACAGAATTTCCAAAAAAGCACAAGTGAATAAGAAACCGAAACAACAGATGCTTCTACATGTAATCTAACACGATCATCAGACATAAAACAGCATCAAAACTGTGTAACGTTGATTGTAAGGTCTACCAATGAAGAGGTAATAATGACTGTCAAGCTTTGGGGTGTTGATCGACTCTATCTACGTTTTGATTATAATTCTGAATCCAATTCATAGTCTTTTTTCAGCTTTTTGTTCAAAATGTTGTTCATTTCTTTTTTTATTATTATTTATGAAACTTACCCACATTCAAGTGTTTAAAAAACAATGCATGAAGCTAGTTGCTTCAGGTGTGTTTGATTAGGGTTGGAGCTGAACTTTGCAGGACAGTCGATCGCCAGGAGCAGGGTTGGGCACCCCTGTACTAGAAAGTGGGCCAATTTAGTCCCAAGGAGTATTGGTGTTTTCATTGTTATACTGTAGGGGGGCGCTAGTACACATTTTCTGTACAGAATTTCCAAAAAAGCACAAGTGAATAAGAAACCGAAACAACAGATGCTTCTACATGTAATCTAACACGATCATCAGACATAAAACAGCATCAAAACTGTGTAACGTTGATTGTAAGGTCTACCAATGAAGAGGTAATAATGACTGTCAAGCTTTGGGGTGTTGATCGACTCTATCTACGTTTTGATTATAATTCTGAATCCAATTCATAGTCTTTTTTCAGCTTTTTGTTCAAAATGTTGTTCATTTCTTTTTTTTATTATTATTTATGAAACTTACCCACATTCAAGTGTTTAAAAAACAATGCATGAAGCTAGTTGCTTCAGGTGTGTTTGATTAGGGTTGGAGCTGAACTTTGCAGGACAGTCGATCGCCAGGAGCAGGGTTGGGCACCCCTGTACTAGAAAGTGGGCCAATTTAGTCCCAAGGAGTATTGGAATAGTACACTTACAAGTATACTACTAGTACACTGATATTTGTAATCTTGCTACATAAAGTATACTTAAAAATATACTTGAACTTTACTTAAGTATACTTAATAAAATAAACTTGAAGTATACTACTTTTTGGTAAGGGATGGCATGTGGGCCCACTTCAGATAGTCGGATTTGTGTCTCCAGACACACTTACAGATTTTACAAACTCTGAATCATGATGAATGCTTTGCCTGGAGATATTGTTCAGTATTACTAATCTTCACTCGAAGAAAAGGAAACTCTATATTGACTCAAATCGTCACATCCCACGCTAGCACAATAACACGGTTGACCTCAGAACCAACCATGCAACGAATAGCACGTCTGGAAGGACTGACCACCATTTGCGATTGAAGAAACGTAGACAGAACAGCTATAAGTCAATGTACCTCAACGAAACACCTGTGAAAGGTGATATTGAGAATGATTGGTTTCATTTGGTGTGGCAGATGTGTTCTTTAGAAATGGCTTATAAACAATATTGCTTATATCGGACGTGTCGCATGTCAGCAATAAAACAACTCATTTCTATCAGAACAAATATAAGAGTGGAAATACAAACCTCATATCTGTTTTATTTTAGGAGAAACCGGCTTCAACCACACCGAAACAGATGGCTTTTTGCTTTTTTTGCAATTTTTGATGTTGTGATGATTCCTGCTGTAGTGTTCTATGCGGTTTTTCTCCACACAGCAGGCGGCAAATTTGCTTCTCGTGTTAAAATTAAATAAAGGCGCTTTTATAATAATACTGTCAAAAGAACTTGCTTTTTATTATTCCATTTATTCACTCCTTTTTAGACTTCATGCCCCAGTTGCATTCTTTATACGTTTGGTTTATTTTACGCATTCACAGCTTATTAATTAACACATTGAGATTCTAAATGCAATTAATAAATGCATCAATTTGAACATGCTTTGCATAAAAGGCAAGGTCGTCTTGTAGGTGAGTCCTTGTTTAATGATAATTCATGCTCAGAAGCACATGTAATTTGTGTACTGATGTGTTTTTTTTTTTTATGAAAAGGACCATATTTGATTGAAAGAATGCAATTTTTTTCAATCTACTGATGTTCTAGTCTAGAGACTGCTTTACACTTATAACCCTGAAGTGATTTAGATACTTAGCAAACCTCAACCACACACAATCCTGTCACCAAACCCAATGCCAGCAAACACACTCCCAAGACAAAATCACTCAGATTAAAGACACATTCTCTGAAAACAAGTCTTAGAGGGACAGTTCACTCAAAACAAACAAAAATAAATAACTAAATAAATATAAAATATTTTACACACCATCAAGTTCTAAACTTGCATGACTTGCTTGCTTCTGTTTAACACAAATGTAGATATTTTGAAGAACTATGGGGTCCAAAACAACATTGAACTCCAATGACTTTCATTGACTGACAGAGTTTGGAACAACATTAGAATTTCATTTTGGGGTGAACTGTCCCTTTGGAGCCCACTTTAACCTTTACATTTTTTATTTTTTTTTAATGTTTTTTTTATCTAAAATACTTGTGAAGAATGAAAGGTTGGTTGCTTTTTTGCGGAACAGGTGATGGAATTTTCACATTTATTAACTTTATTCACGCAATATACAATTTTATTCTAATACTATTATGATAATTAATCCCATATTGCCACAAATTTACTTTCAAAATACTACAAGTTTATTTTCAAAATATTCCAACTTTAAACTCTTATTGCTATGACTTTATTCTCGTAATTTTTACTTTATTCTAAAAATTGGTCATAGAGCTTTTCAGATGGATGAAAAGGCTTTTTAGGTCGGGTAGAATCTGCGATCTCTGACCCAGTTCATTTGCTGCTTTCAATGGCTGCAGTACGCTAATTTTTACATTTACATAAATTGTAGATTTGTCTAACATGAATCTGAAATCTTGGTTTACTGTTAGTTGGTTAGACTTTATCTTACAGTCTTTAAGAGATCATTCAGTAACTAACTAACTATACATACATACTGTACATACGTAAAAAATATGGAAATCAATGGGGACTAGCAACTGGCAGCTTGATTACCAACATTCTTCAAGAATTGTTATGTTTGGGCAAACTATCCCCTTAACATAGTGGTTGTGTTTATGCAACTGCCTCTTTTTTTAGTTTTTGTAAATAAATAGCACGTTGTTTCAAAAGCATTTCTCCATACTGGAGGGCTAAACAAGCTACAACTGTTTTAAATGTCCCATATTGGTCTTTTGGCTGGTTTATAGGGGCTTTGAATAATATTCAGATGACCAGGCTTGGAGATCAGATGGTCAAACAGCTTAAACTACATGGACATCAGCTTGACCAAGTTGGGACACCAGGTGAAACCAGCTACAAGTGGCTTAAACCAGCTAAACTTAGCTTAGGCTGGTTTTAGTTTATTATTATTATTATTATTATTATTAATTTTAAAATTATTGAAGTTATTATTAATTGTAATAATCATATTTTTATTATTATAGAATATAGTATTATTAATACATATGAAACAACACAATATATCTTTTTTTTTTTTTGTTATATATTTTACCGCACACCATTGCCATAATGAGATTATTACAAATTGAGAGTGAAGTGATTGCATGGCATGAGCCATAATATTCCATGTCATTTTGAGAACTGCATTTTGATACAAATTGCCGAGCTGCCACTGCTGTTCAATGCCAAATTATTATTCCAGCCATTTTTACAATCCTGAACAACTGGTTTGTACCTGTCTAGACACAAGTTTTAATAGCAGACCAGCAATTTTTTGATTAATGATCCAAATGAGATCTCACCATGCAGGTATTCGAGTGGAATAAAAAAACTCAGCGACCTGTTCTCTAACAAGCTATGTCTTCCTCCAAAAGTCATCTCAGTACAGTCATACAAGCAAACATCGCCACAGCAACCGTACACTTCAAGGTGCATGTCGTGAAGCGGAGGGAAATCTATAACTCTGCTTTTAAATATTATTGTCTGTCAGACTGTCCTTGTTTAACACTGTGGTTGAGTGTACCTGGTTAGAGAGAAAAAGGGCAGCTGTGATGCAGGCAGTGCGACAGGCCTGTCATTTAGCACTGTGGGGAAGGCCTGTCGCTTTCACATCGACATGACTGCTTCGTTAGCGTCTGTTAGCCCTGATAAGGCCCCGCTACTCCTTGTTAAAGACAATAGACGGTGCAGGGAACATGCTTAATTTTTTTTTTTTCCCTAGAGGTTTCAACCGCTCAACCATGACAGAGGAGGAAAGCTTATATTCCTAGAGACACCAAAATAAACTTGCAATCATGTTTTTCCTCAAAAGCAACATCAGGTAGTTTAGAAACTTTCTGACTGGAGATATTGCAACAAACTGTCAACATCACACTGGTGATTTTATCCTGCACCACCAAAATGTCTCATTTTAGAGAATCGCAGTAGTTTACCCAAAGAGAAACTTTAGTGTTAAAACGAAGGTCCAGTTAAGTTACAGTGTAAATAAATAAATACACATTTAAATTTGTCTTTGTTTTGTACACAGAGAATCCACAAGGACTGTAAAACAATGTTTTCTAATATGGAATAATTATATATTTATATTTATATTTTTCTAATATGGGAAATATATATTCTATGTGTGTGCCTTTTTTTTCTGAACTGAGGTGAGAGTGTATATATATGCCTGATACAGACCACAAAATTGTTTCCCTTATGAGACAAGTAGATAATGAATTTCATATTTCAGAAAAAAAATAAAAATAAAATAAAGAATATGTGACACAACTGCTTTCTTTTAGTGACTTTGAAAGCTGTTCTATAAGACTATGACAGAATTCTGCACTAATGTTTTATGCATTTGCTGAAGTGGGAAACCGCAGTCTTTATCCGATGCATGGAGACTTGTGGATTTGCAGGCAAGACAGGGAATCTGGCGTAGAGTGTAAACAGTATTTCAGCAGAGGTTATCTGAAGGTGGCTCTCATTCACATTATCGCCTGA
Source organism: Sinocyclocheilus grahami (assembly GCF_001515645.1). Lineage (NCBI taxonomy): Eukaryota > Metazoa > Chordata > Actinopteri > Cypriniformes > Cyprinidae > Sinocyclocheilus > Sinocyclocheilus grahami. Next base: position 123,518 of record NW_015506611.1, read on the forward strand.
CAAATAGAAAGGGAGAATGCAGACAGGTTAATTGAGCAAGCAACATGGGGCCATAATGGTGAATGCAGCTTCATGCGTGAGTACAGTGAGAGACTGACTGGCTTTGACCTGTCTAGTGTATGTACAGTCAAAGCAGTCAGAGAAGAGCACTGAGGAAATGGCATGCTATGATAACATGATACCTATTAAACACGTCAAGAAATTAAATACATGAGGCTTCACTGCTGTGTATAGCTGCACGGAGAAAAAAAAAAACGATTTCGTTTGTCAGAGGGTTTGTGTCTGTATGTTCCTTATTAAAAAAATAAAAAATAAATCTGTGGTAACCATGGTTTCCACCAAATTATGATAGTTACTACAGACATTGTGGCTACTGGAAAAAAAGAAAGTGTGACTAGGGCAATGCCATTCAAAACTCACTGTCATAATGCTAAGGTGTTCTTGGTGGTTGCTAGCGTTTCCATGTAGATTCTAGGGTGATTTGAGTGGTCACCCGAGTGTTGCTATGTGGCTCATAGGGTATTTTGTGTGACTGACAGGGCTTTGGGCTGCTAAGGTATTCTGGCTGGTTGCTTGGGCGTTGCTATGCAGTAGCTAGATGGGGTGTTCTGGCTGGTTACTTGGGCGTTGCTATGCAGCAAATAGGTTGGGTGTTCTGGCTGGTTGCCTGGGTGTTGCTATGCACTAGCTAGGTAGGGCGTTCTGACTGGTTACTTGGGCGTTGCTATGCAGCAAATAGGTTGGGTGTTCTGGCTGGTTGCTTGGGCGTTGCTATGCAGTAGCTAGATAGGGTGTTCTGGCTGGTTGCCTGGGTGTTGCTATGCAGTAGCTAGGTAGGGCGTTCTGACTGGTTGCTTGAGTGTTGCTATGCAGCAGATAGGTTGGGTGTTCTGGCTGGTTGCTTGGGTGTTGCTATGCAGCAGATAGGTTGGGTGTTCTGGCTGGTTGCCTGGGTGTTGCTATGCAGTAGCTAGGTAGGGCGTTCTGACTGGTTGCTTGGGCATTGCTATGCAGCAGATAGGCTGGGTGTTCTGGCTGGTTGCTTGGGCGTTGCTATGCAGCAGATAGGTTGGGTGTTCTGGCTGGTTGCTTGGGCATTGCTATGCAGTAGCTGGATAGGGTGTTCTGGCTGGTTGCTTGGGTGTTGCTATGCAGCAGATAGTTTGAGTGTTTTGGCTGGTTGCTTGGGTGTTGCTATGCAGTACCTAGATAGGGTGTTCTGGCTGGATGCCTGGGTGTTGCCATGCAGTAGCTAGGGAGGGCGTTCTGGCTGGTTGCCTGGGTGTTGCTATGCAGTAGCTAGGTAGGGCATTCTGACTGGTTGCTTGGGCATTGCTATGCAGTAGCTGGATAGGGTGTTCTGGCTGGTTGCTTGGGTGTTGCTATGCAGCAGATAGTTTGAGTGTTTTGGCTGGTTGCTTGGGTGTTGCTATGCAGTACCTAGATAGGGTGTTCTGGCTGGATGCCTGGGTGTTGCCATGCAGTAGCTAGGGAGGGCGTTCTGGCTGGTTGCCTGGGTGTTGCTATGCAGTAGCTAGGTAGGGCATTCTGACTGGTTGCTTGGGCATTGCTATGCAGTAGCTAGGTAGGGCATTCTGACTGGTTGCTTGGGCATTGCTATGCAGCAGATAGGGCGTTCTGGCTGGTTGCTTAGGTGTTGCCATATAATAGCTAGGTAGGGTGTTCTGGCTGGTTTCTTGAGCATTGCCATACAATAGCTAGGTAGGGTGTTCAGGAGTGTGTTTCCCAAAAAACATTGTTAGCTAACTATGGTGGTAAGTTCAATTGAACTGTATTGGTAACAACGAAACTTATGGCCATAGTTGCTTTTCAGAAATGCACTGTCTGGCTGGTTGCTTGGGCGTTACTGTGAAATAGCTAGGTAGGATGTTATGGCTGGTTGCCTGGGAGCTGCTATGTAAGTAGCTAGGGTGTTGTGACTGGTTTCCTGGGTGCTACTACAGTAGCTAGAGTGTGCTGGCTGGTTGTTTAAGTGTTGCTATGCAGTAGCAAGAATGTTCTGGAAATTTCTTTTTTAAAATACAGTGGTGGCTAACAGCAATAACGCAGTTTCACTACACTAACAAACAAAGTAACTGGTAATTTGGTGGAAACAGTCTAGTAATAACTTAACATTTTCCATAACAGATGAATGCTGCTGTATATGTAGGGCCCGTCAGCAGAGAACACACCCCTTCCACATTTCCCCTATAGCATTGCTAATGCAGGCGTGCTTGTGCACACAGCCCACACTCTTGTTTGTCCATGTGGAGGGCAAGCGAATGTGTCCTGTTTGGTTGTTTGTCCTACTCATCAATTCAGACAGCCCTCTGTGCCGACTGCCTCTGTTTGTGTGTGTCGAGAGGTTTAGCCCCAAGGAGAGCACGGCCCTTCACAGCCCAGCGGTCTGGTAAAACTTGCCCCATTAGTGAGTTACCTGTTGGCAGAGCGGAGAGCAGGGTCTTCTGGGAGTTTTCCGCAACACTGGCCTCATCCTCCAGCAGTCACCCTTGATTCTAGTTACGCCAAGCTGAATGAGGACGTGCAGATTACCTCACTGACATTTTAAGGTGGGAGGGAGGTGAAAAATAGGATGTGGGATTTAAAATGCAGAGGGGGGTCTGGATGAACTAGTGGGGGCCACTTAGACCCGAAAATGTTGGTGTAACTGATGTGGATGTGTTGCTATTTTTATTTATTTTATTTTTTTCCCTAACATTTGCAATTACAAACAGTGCTGGGTAAAATACTCAAGAGACAAAAAGCTTTTTACGCTCAGCATGGCAGCGAACGGCTTGATGAACACGGATGCATGTATGTCATTATATATATAAATATATCTTTGATTTGAAAGGAGGAACTTAATGCTTTTAAATTACATTTTAAATCATTAAAAAAGCCTGTCAAGAAAATGTCAGGGTCATATTTCATCTGTAAAATCAAGAAATTAGGACCATTTATAGGACCATTAAAGGGGTCATCGGATGCCCATTTTCCACAAGATGATATGATTCTTTAGGGTCTTAATGAAAAGTCTATAACATACTTTGGTTAAAATTTCTCGACGGTAGTGTAAAACAACACCCATTTTACCTTGTCAAAAACAGCAATTTTCAGAGCAAGCTGTTTTTTTGCATGATGCTTTAAATGCAAATGAGCTCTGCTCACCCCGCCCCTCTCTTCCGAGCCGCTCTCTAAGAGACGGTTAACTTTAGCCGCATTCATTGTGAAACTGGCTAACTAGCATGTTATTAGGAAAGGCGATTTGCAAAGATTCATGAAAAAAAAGTATACTCACTTCTTCTGTAGGTGAAGCTGGATCACGAATGGTTCGCGCGAACATAGATGCATTTAGGTAGATCGAGGGCGCATTCCCTTCACAAACAAACATAAACCACTGCGTCTTCAGCGGTTCAGATGTCGGGAGTAAATGACGACTGCTATGTTCATTATTACAAACAATGGTGGACTGATGACAGTCACTCAGGGCGGGTCTAAGGTAAGACACCAGTCCAGTCTGTGCTGAAACGCTAGTGTCAATCAAACAATCGTGGGAGGGCCTGGGTCTGTGTTACGTCACACAGACAGGCATCTGAGATCGGCTCGATTTGAGAAAGGGGTAATGATTTTAGTAGATTAAAAAAAAAAAACACTGAGTGGATTTTTATCATTATGGGTGGTTGTGTACACACACTGCTATATATATAATCTATCTATATCATGAGTTAGAGATTTTCGGAGTCCTTTAATATTCCCTATTCTAGTCAAGTCAATTTAAGCATCTTCAGGAACATCAATAATTAAGAATTTAAAACTTCACAATTTCAACTGGGAGCAATCATTTTGATTGGCTTGTAAACTCAGATAAATGGACAAAATGAGGCAAGATTTGAGACTTTGTTCATTTAAAATTAAAGAATAAGAGAGTCTATTTTTCTATTTTAATAATACTCACCTAAAGTAGGGATGGGTAGTTCGACACCCAGTGTCGATACACGTCTCGAGTTTTTGACACACTAGTGCTTCGAAACAGTGTTCCGGAGCATTGCTTGAAATGATGTACACACACTGCCAGCACACATTTAAGTTCAAACAACATGTAAAAGAGTATGAAAAAAGTGTATGACCAAAACATGACCCCATTAAGATTATTTACAGCATTCTCAATGCTAATTTAAGGTAAATAAATAAACAAACAAACACACAAACACATAAACAATAATTAAATTGAAAAGTATTTAGAAATCATGGCAGTGATTTTTGTGCTGGCATTTATGCAAATGTATAGTTATTATTATTATTATTATTATCATTGCATGACACTATTTTTTTAATATATATGTATATATATATATATATTGTGCAAAAAACAATGACATTTGGAAACTCTATCACTGCACACAAATGCGCCACCATCTTGCTGATTACATATATGTTTATTAAATATACAAATACATATTACAATGACATCCCAATGAACCAAACATCTGAATGACACAGTTGGTGTAGGACTTTTTATTCACCATATGGCGAAGTAGAGCACTGTGTCAAAAGCTTCGAAGCATCAACGCAGTTTGTTGTAAAAACCTCACTGCTTCAGAAGCTTCATTCGGCACATCCCTAACCTAAAGTACTTAATTATATGAAATACAATTGCTTTACGTCCCGGACTGCTTTTAAAACCATGCACATTCTCCCCATCGCCTCCTGCCTTTATTTTTTGTGCTTAATCCCCGAGCTCGTATGCAACGAAACGACTCGTTTCGCCTTGGCCCAGACATTGAGTCATACTGATCTCCAGGTACAGACTGGTCACTGGACCACGTCCCCCTGATCTTTCCTGGCACCTGTCTCCTCTAATGTCGCTGTGCGGGAGGGGAGGCTTGCCTGCATTTGAAGCATGACCCCAAAGTGAGTAAGAGCTGACATTTTATCCTCACACGCTGCCTCTGAAGGCTCACCACCGGCCCATAATGAGAACTAATTATGCACGTGACTCATGTACAGGCCTACGCGTCACCACTTCAGCAATCGGAGAGACTGGTTCTCGGCTGGTTATTTCAACGTGATTTGATTAATTCTTTGAAAGAACATTCTCAAAAATCCAGCACCAATGATCGCTGGGAGCTAAACCGGGTTGCGCTGACGTCGCCAAATTGTTGCCTACCTGGGAAAGCAGTGTTAAATAACATCATGTGTGTGTACAGCATGCAAAACGGCTGGCTGTCACACAACAGACAGCATGATGGACACCAGAAAAGAGAAATCTCACGGATTTGACGCAATAGCGGAAGAAAAATAACACGTACAGTGTGAAGGAGCCAAATTCTCCAGCACATTGTGTGGGCGTTTGTATTTTCATTGAAAGATACCCTGTTATATGCCTCGACGAACACTGAAAAAGAGTGCAGTGCACTGAAAATAAAAATGACATTTTGATTTTAAATTTTTTTTTAAGGGAAGTGGTTAACTAAAATTACTTTATCAACATTTTTAGTTAATTTATAGAATAGTTTATCTATAAATGACAATTTGAAAACGAGGCCATCCAAGATGAGTTTTTATGAATTTAACATTACTTGCACACCAATGGATTATTTGCAGTGAATGGGTGCCATCAGAATGAGAGTCCAAAGCTGATAAAACATCACAATAATCCACAAGTAATCCACACCACTCCAGTCCATCAGTTAACAAGCTGTGAAGTGAAAAACTGCGTGTTTGTAAGAAACAAATCCATCATGAAGGCCTTTTAGCTTCAAACCATTATTGCTGTCCAAAATACGAGTCCATAATCCATAATAATGCTTTCACCAGTGAAAAAGCCCATCTCCTGTTGTCCTCTCACATCAAAATCCTCCAACATATGAAGAGTTTGGTTCCAAAAAGCTATACATCCATTTTGATTAATTTGAGTAAAAATGTGTTTTCTTTACCAAGAAAGTGGCAAGATGAAAACCACTATTTTATGTTTCAAACTTTCACATAGCATCTTTAGGTTATAATAACATAAAAAATGTAAATCCAGATCTTGATTTTCAAAGATTTATTATAAAAACTGATTCCCCCCACCCCCCAAAATGCAATAAATCCACTGAATCAATATAAAGTTTTTTTTCACATTGAAACTGTTGAAAATACACAACAAAGTAAGTTGATCCACATATGACAGCCTCTGAACTTGGTCAATACTAATCTTATTAATAGCTTACGTTTCTTCCCCACCACAGAAACCATCACAGGTTCATCAATGCCGTCAAAATTATTAATTTTTGTTTGTTTGTTGATAACAAAGTACAAAGTAGATGAGGAAAACTGGGATGCCGGGTGTATTCAAAGCGCCGTTACTGTTTACAATGCGTGGAATGATGTGCTGTGATTGGTTGGGCAGATGTATCGCATTCTGCAGAAAAGGGAAACTGGCGTTTGTCGCGGTTTGGAAAGATATGGAGAAAACATGACAGAATAACAAAGCGGATATCGCATTTTGCATATAATTTTAAATTTTAAACTTTTCAATACCGACCAGATACAAGACTGATTTTGGAGGGAACTCAATTTTATGTAAAATGGCGTTTATCGCGGTTTGGAACCAAACTCTTCGTTTCTCTCCTGATTCAAGCAAGACAAATTCTTCACTGGAGAAAGCAATATTACAGACAGAGGACTTTTATTTTTGATGGAAACAATGGTTTGAAGTTAAATACGCCTTAATGATGGAATTATTTCTTAGAAACACACAGCTTGTTGCTTCAGAAGACATTAATTGATGGACTGGAGTGGTGTGAATTATTGTAATGTTTTTATCAGCTGTTTGGATTCTCATTCTGATGGTACCCATTCACTGCAAAGGATCCATGCAAATGCAAAATTTCTCCAAATCTTTTCAGATGAAGAAACAAACTCATTGTATATTCTGGATAGCCTGAGTCGATTTCTGTGCATGTCTCTTTAAATACAAATGAGCTGCTGCTCCCTGCCCCCTTTTTTAGAATAGGGCTGTGCCTTTACAGCTCCTTCCTCAGATAACCTGTTAAAAAAACATGTTTGGTTTTGATTATCATGTCTATATTGCTATCTGCATTTTAAAGCCATATCAGTTTAAACCTCGGATATACAGTTTTCTGAGCACACACATCTGAAGCACGTGTACAGAAAGTGGCCGTCTCACGGCATGTGAGTGCTAAACTAAACTTCTCTTTCATGTCTTATTGTGCTTGAACTATCAAATACACACACGTTTATGTTAAAAACACACTCGAGTTACAAAAACTGTCGGTTATGTCTGTGAAGGTAAAGAGCTCGGAAAGAAATTGCATGTTTGTATTAGATCTGTGTGGCAGCAGCCTAACATGCAGCAAATAAATCAATACATCCACTGGCACTGCTCTCTTGTCTCCTCTGAGGCTGGGACTCTAAATAGTGTTCTGTGCTTGTCAGTGCATCCAAAGACAGAACAGTTAGCATGCTTTGCTCAAACTTCCACTCGAACTGGCACACCGTTGTCACTTGCGAAAACACAATGGCAGTGCCGTGGGTGGAAACATGTAGATTATGGGACGATGATATTATAAAAACATCCCCTTTCTACATCACAGGGAGAGCAAAATCTGAGCAGCTCATTTTTTCACAAGCTTAACAAAAAAATAAAATAAGATTACTGGGTTGTTATTCACGTTTTCTGGGTTTGTAGATGCACATAAACATGGAAAAAGTCAGATTTTAATATGTCACCTTTAATACATGTACAACCTAAACATAAGCTCTAGTCTTCAGCAGAATGGTAACAAACGACAACATGACAGAAACTCTTTTAAATGTCAAATATGACTGAACATGACTGAACTGACTCTAACAGGTCTTTCACTTTACTCTGAAACACATTCAATAACACTTAATTGAAACATTCATTCTCCTGATCCAGCCCTATTAAAAGCATGCTGGGATATCGAAGCGGATTGAACACAATTAAATTAATTTAGGACAGAATGTATACAGTAGCAATTGTGTTGCTTTCGCTCATTTGAATTAAGTACATTGAACAAGCTGCAGAAATCTTTTTTTTCTGCTTTTCATATGTGCACATACGCAAAAATACATGCCTATATGATTCATAACTGAAGAAAATTCAACAGCAATAACCGTTCAGCATTCAAAAAAGCCACATGGTCATTGTTAAACCGTAAATTTAATATCACTGTGGCTATTCAGTGAGAAAAAAACCAAACAAAAAAGATAGATCAAGGGATTACAGTAATAAGTCCATTGGGAATAGAATATTGGATCTTTTTATTTAGGTTGACTGGACACAAAACGCTTGTTCCTGTCTGGGACACTCTGATAAAAGGTTTATTAGATGGAAAAAGAGAGAGAGAGAGAGAGTTCTCCTACATGCACAATCATATTGGCTGCTGTTTGACATTGAATATAGCCAGGGGCATAACAAACGTATGGCTGTTGTATTGTGGGACAGAGTGAAGGCAATCATGACATGTTCACAGATTGTCAGGTGATTGCCAACAGGCAGAGCGCATGGTTTGCCATGACTAGCATGATGCGCTGCCATGTTATGTGTCTATGAGATTGACTGCATTTATTTGTTTTATGTTATATTTATTCCCTCTCCTTTCTCTACAGCTAAATGTTTCCCCAGCTTTAACAGGGAGCTGACAGTAGGCAATGGATGCCCAAAGGCAATTAGTGAAAAATGCTCTCCTGCTTTGCTCTCTCCTATTTTCACCTCCTCACTCAAATTCTCACTGAATCACTCATTCACTGAGTTCACTGCTAAAATATCCTACTAAATGTGTGGTTTAAAAAATGGCAACTGTGGTTGCTAGGATTTCACCATAAAAATATGGTGATAATGCTTCATGTTCATACAGAATGGTATATTTGTCCCTGTATTTTACAACAGCCATATATTTCGTATAATGTTAATATACCAATCTACTTCAAAATCTGTTTTTTCTCTGAAACTGTACTGATAACCGGCATAATAATACAGGTGGTATTATTATTTACACTATAATATTATGTGATGTGTCATACATGGACTTCTAAGAATGTATTTGTCTGTTGTTTTTCTCCATAGATTATATATAATATATAGTGCCATGAAAAGGTTTTTGCCCCCTTCCTGTTTTTTAATTTTTTGCATATTTTTCACACTTAAAATATTCAGACTGTTGGTATATGTTGGATTGCAGTTGTTGCTGCCAAGGGTGGCACCAGTTATTAGATTTAGGGGGCAATTACTTATGCATGCAAATCTTCACTGTATATGGTAACTTACAACTTAACAAATCAACAATAACAACAACAAAAAACATTAAAAAGCTGGTTATTACTGTAGCATTTTTACAGTGTTTTTCTATTCAGACCAAATTATGCCTAAATAGACTAAATATCCTAAATTAATTAAATATAGAAAACATTACCTATATCCTGTCTTTGCAATCCCAGACTGCATTGCACACTGTAAACACAAATAAGTTGGCAAAACTCAAAATGACACCAACATTTCAAATAAATTCAAAGTTTAAGCAAGCAGAACTGGCAAATATTTATTTATACGCATACATTTTAATTGCTTATAACCTGAAATAGCTAACTCATACATTTAACTTTTAAAATCACATAATCTCAACATTTCTAGTTGTGGAAATTTAACTTGCTATAATTAGCTAAATCAGTAAACGTTAACTTGCTAATTGGTATCTAAATACCCATAAAAGTTCATTTGATTTAACTAATTTGTTGAGAATGAATTATTTTGTGCGATAGGGTTTATAGTGCAGCGGACAAGTTGAGAGGAATGTTGATCACAAATATATTTTATTCAGTACAGAAAAGTATCAATGAAAAGTCATTAAGCAACTAATAATAGATCATTTGACCTTTTTATGCTTATCACATTTTTATAAGTATCAAGTCTTTCCTTGGCAACATGCTAATCTCAATCTCTATTGGAATCAATTGTGTAGAGTCTCTTGCATGGAGATTCTGACTCCCTCATTCACTCACTGATTCACTGTAAGGCATCATAGATGTTCCTGACATAAAGGCTCTTCCAAAAGGTAGGCAGCATAATTGTGTTGCTTTCTAAGATATATTTTAGGCAGCATTATATGCTTTACAATGTATGAAACCCCATAATGCATTTAGGCATGCCAATAGAGCAAACAAAATGAGAAAAATGTTGAGAGATTGACTCACAGATTCACTCACTCATTCTCTCACTCAGTGGTTTGCTAATTTACTTACCATCTCAAGGATTCTGTGTTCTCTAATTCATAAGCCATTTACTCATTTGCTTTCTTTATAAAAAACAAAACAAAACAAAAATACTAAATGCATATTACAACCTAAGGCACACTATAAAAAATGACCGTGAATTTAACGGTAAAAGACTGTAAAAATACGACAGTAAAAACCTGTTAAATGGTTAATGGTAAATTCCCCTACTATATACAGTGAAAAACTGTATTGGACATTACATGTATTGTACATTAATTTTACGGTAGTATGCCGTTTTTGGAAGTGAAAAAGACCGTATAATTTACAGTGAATAACCGTAAATTGACATTCCCAGAATTCCCTGCGTTATATTTCAAATTTGTTGTTTTTTGTTGAAATAACTATGTTTCTAAGTTTTTTCTTTTCAGTTTTGTATATTAGGGTTGTATGAATGTGTATTGCATTTTTTCAGTTTCATGTGTGTTACCATGATGGTGTTTAGTGTTTGTGTGAATGACACTGTGCACCTTCTATATATGTTATTATTTAAAAGCTGCTTGTGATGGGCTTTGGTTCATCATGTGACTTTCTCATCACCTCCTGCATTTGGTGGTTGTCAGTGTATTACAAAGAAACAAAACAGATTTCAGTACTTCAATAGGTTGGTATATTAACATTATATCAGTTAATGAAATTATGGTATTTAACTGTAAATTTAAGTTAAACCCGTAAAACCTAAAACGTTGCTACTGTATTTTTTACGGTAGAATTCTGGCAACCACAGCTGCTGTTTTTTTACCGTAAATTTTACGGATTTTTTTTTACAGTGTATATTTAACTGTTCACCCCCTTTTCGTATCATGCTATATTTATTCATTGACAGGAAAACCATGACTGTCAGATTGGAGCTGACATAAATCACTTCTTCATTAAGGGGAAGTTAGCGCTGGGTCCATTGACCACCCTTGAGCATCATTAAGGTGTCGTGACATATCAGAACAGCTGACATACTCACGCTCGTGGTGATATATGCTTGCCAGATTAACCTATGCGTTGATGACATAAAACTGACATGGCTATACTTAATTAATGGCTTAATTTGGCTCTGAATTTGATGATCAGAGCTTGCAAATATCTCCTCTAATGACACAGCATCAAAACAAAAGTATAATGACTGTACTGTTGATGTTCATGAGGCATTATGATTATATGATGACTTGTAAGCTTGTATATGTTTTCAGTAAATTCTGAGAAATAGATTTACCTCTAGATGACAAACTAATTCCAAAAATGGTGTATTTAATAAGTGACTTATGAATAGGACAAGCTTTTCTTTTGTACAATTAGTTACTGTACAACATTCAAAATAAAAGCAAAGCTGTCTGTTAGTTGGATCAATGTCATGTATACCTGACTCAAACCAATATTTAAAGAGTAAACACGTATATTACGTACTGTATATGAATCACTTCTCAGGCTTTAGACGTGTTATGCATGTGAGGATGAATATTGAACCATATCTGGTATCTCAATACAGTCCAAAAAAAAAAAAAAAAAAAACTTTACACAAAGTTGGGGTCGCTTTGAATAGTATATTATGTGTATATATATATATATATATATATATATATATATATATATATATATATACAGTGGGTACGGAAAGTATTCAGACCCCCTTAAATGTTTCACTCTTTGTTATATTGCAGCCATTTGCTGTGTAATATTTGACTGGAAGGGTAAAAATGACAGATATTTTCGTCAGTTATGGTGCGTTAGCTCTAGCATTCTGCCCGCTTCAAATCAGACACAGAGATGAAATAGTACGGTAAGATCATATTTATTTGAATGAATTATAGCATTTATTTCAATTAATTATCGAGCGAGAGAGATGACAGTTGTATGTGCGTTACCTGCGTCTGCCGTCTCTCTACAAACAATTAATTTTTACCACCTCCTTGAGGAATATAATGTAGCAATAGTATCTAAATCGCGGGGAAGCGTTGACAACAAGTTTATGTGTGTGCGCAGCGCAATCTGTGATCTCCGACCTCTCTCTCTCCCTCTTAAAAATAAAGGTGCTTCAATAGGTTCTTCAAGCGATGCCATAGAAGAACCATTTTTAGTTCCACAAAGAAGCATTCAGTCAAAGGTTCTTTAAAGAACCATCTCTTTCTTACCTTTTTGTAATCTGAAGAACTTCTTTCGCCACAAAGAAGCTTTTGTGAAACAGAAAGGTTCTTCAGATGTTAAAGGTTCTTTATGGAACCATTTAGACAAAAAGGTTATTCTATGGCATCGTGAAGCACCTTTATTTTTAAGAGTGTGTGTGTGTGTGTGTGTGTGCAAGTGATGTATGTGTTTGTGTGCATCAATTAAAGCAGCACATTAATATAGAACGGTGATTAAACTGACTTGGAACTACCTGTGCATTAAGTAAGGTATAATTGACTCCGGGCCGTTGAATTATTAGAAAAATAATGCACACCCGTTACACCTCGGGTGTGCATTGTTTTTCTAATAATTCAACGGCCCGGAGTCAATTAT